>NW_027495689.1:0-235166 GCF_021521415.1 Bidens hawaiensis | reverse complement strand
ACTTACCTCGCGAGAGGTATTTTGCCAGAAAAGAAAGCAGAAGCTAGAAAAATTCGTCACAAAGCACTGGATAATAAATTCAGGATGGTATCTTGTATAGGCGATCATACTTAGGGCCACTTCTCAGATGTGTAGATTCTCAAGACGCAAATTACCTGCTGGGAGAAATTCACGAAGGGATATGTGGCGTACATGCGGACCCTAGAATGGTAGTCGCCAAAATCATGAACACCGGGTACTATTGGCCGGGTATGCATGTGGACGCGGAAAAAGAGTTAAGACGGTGTAGCGCATGTCAACGCCATGCACCAAATACCTTGCGCCCAAAAATTGTGATGATCCTGGTGACAGCCTCTTGGCCATTCCAAAAGTGGGCAATCGATATAACGGGACCGTTCCCTGAAGCACCAGGACGAGTGAAGTTCCTAATTGTCTCAATTGATTACTTCACAAAGTGGGTGGAAGCAAAGCGGTGGCAACGATAAACGTGACTAGCGTTAAATAATTCATATGGGAATTTATCATATATCTCTTAGGACTACCCATGAATCTTGTCAGCGACAACGGGACACAATTTGCAGATCAACACGTTCAAAGGTGGCTGAAGGAGTTGAATATCACCCAAACATTTACTTCTATTGCCAATCCACAAGGGATTGGAGAAGTGGAACGCGCCAATCGAACCATTGTCGGCGGTATCAAGAAAAGGCTGGCAAATTACAAATCAGGCCTGGTTGATCAATTTCCCCATGTCCTTTGGGCTATGTGAACCCAAAGAAGTACATGTAACGCAGAAACACCGTTCAGCCTAACTTACGGTATGGAAGCAATGATCCCCGCCGAAGTCGGTGTGCCATCACCAAGAGTCACATTTCCAAATTACAATGAGGCGGAAAGGCGTTTAGATTTAATGCTCCTTGAAGAACGTAGAGAGTTGGCCGTAATAAGGGAACAGAACTACAAGCACCAACTGCAAAAGTACTACGATGCAAAAGTAAAATTTTGTGAGTTCAATGCCGGAGATTAGGTCCTTTGCAACAACGAGGCATCAAGAGCGCAAGTGCAAGGAAAACTAGCGCCATCTTGGGAAGGCCCTTATCAAATTAAAGAAGTATTAGGAAAGGGCGCCTACGCGCTGATGCAACTCGATGGCTCATCGATTCCAAGAACTTGGAACGCGTCACAACTGCGAAGGTGTTACATGTAAATCCATTCCAAAAATTGTAAAAACAGGCCAAGGGTCAACATGAATGGAAACGATACCCCGGATTTCACACATTGAGAAACAAAAACTTCATTTCATAAAAATACAAATAATTACAAGCGGATACCAACATCCGCGAAATACGTTCTCTGCTGTGCCTTTGCTCATCATAGAACTGTTCTTTCCATTGAGCCTCTCCCAATTCTCTTTCTCAGTAAAGAAATGTTCTTTCAATTGAGCTTTCCAAGATTATGAAATATGTTCTCTGCTGTGCCTTTGCTCATCATTAAACCCTTCAAAGTTTTGATTATGTTTTAATCTTCCCAAGGCAGTAAGTTTTCTTTCACAACAGTTTCAACAGGTTTTAGTTTACCTAAATTATTTTTGGTGGAGCCTGAGTTGGTTCAAATTTTTCATTCAATTCTTCATTATATTTCTTCAACTCAGACTAATAAAGCTTCAGATTTTCATCATAACTCATGTCTTTCAACTTTTCTCCTTCACCCCTTGAAATCATCAATCTTTCAAATAACAACACATTTTCATCTTCCCTTGCCTTTTTCTCCTTCTCAGCTAAAGTCATCAATCTTGATATTCTTTTACCAGAAGTTGAACCAGAGTGGATTTTCTCAGAGATTTTCTTGAATCTTTCTTCAACATCTTTCTTGCTCATATTCACAACATGTTCAATGTCAACACCATGGTCAATTAAAACGTTGCATTTACCATCATATTTGATGTATAGTTTCTCAAGTTTGTCAATCTGATCAGCAGTTTTCTGTTTCATTCTTTCCCACTCTTTTTCTTTATTTTTTTATTGTTGAACTGTAGACACCTTCAAAATCATCATAGCTCATGTGGCTTAATTTTTTGTCAGAAAAATTGTGAAGCCTTAGATAAGCTAGATATCTTTGGGTGTTTTTGTTTTTTTATCTCCCTTATTTTCTTTAACTCTTTTACCTTCTCTTCAAGAAAAGAATCCAACTCTTCATCAGTCATTACTGCCAAAGTTTCTAATTCATAGCAATGATGCATTAGTTTGATGATTTTCGGATTTTCTCTCTTAGCATCATTCAACATAGTTTGAATATTCTCTCTGTGAACTTCAGTCATGTTCATATGAGGAGAATCAGCCCCTTCATCTTCTATGTCAGATAAGTCAATTAAGGCATCAGTCTTGGGTTCATTCTCCATATACTGATCAGGTTTAACAGCCTGCAAGGGAACCGCATAAATATGTTTTTTCTGCCTTTTGGGCATTGCCTCTTCAGGTTTATTGTTTACACCAAATCGTTTCCTCCTTCTGGCATAGCTTAACAGATCAGCATGCCAGCTCTTCTCATCCTTCTTCATCTCTTCAAATAGACTTTGATTCATCATTTCACTGGCCTTCTTTACTATCTCATCTTGAATTGTTTTGGCATCATGAATGTCAGACACCAACTGCCTATAAGAATTTTCAAAGTCATGCTTTTCAGTAGCAGTGGGTGTAGTCTGTTTGCTCAGGAGATTTGGATTTTGTTTCTGGAGATTTGAGTTGCTGGAATTTGTGTAGAACAATGGCAAGTGAGTTGTCAGCCTCCTCTATCTGCTGCAACCTCAGCAACCCTTCTGTCACTTCCTGCTCAATTTTCCCTTTATTGTCATCAAGATTCTTATTCAATTTGATCTCTTCCATTATTGTTCTCTGCTCCTCAATTTCTTTATCAGATAAGAATCTATTAAGCATCTCCCTCTACAACAATTCACATACAATGTTGTCATATATTTTGATGGCCTCTTCAATAGACTCATCCACAAACAGAACTTCATCACTTGATTGAATCTTCTTAAGCTTCAAAGGTTACAGCTGGCCCTCGTGTTTAGCCACTGCTTTCCCTTTTAACCTCCTCTTCTCTTCTTGAACAGATTCAGGTCTGGAGAGACCTACTTCCCTCACCACAGTTGGTGGAAATTTGTCAATTTCATCAAATAATTCATTAAGCTCATCATCCACCTCTTTTTCCTTTTCAGCCTCCTTCTCCTTTTCCACCACTATCAGGGATTCAAGATTTTCAAATTCTCCATACAGGATATCAAGATCATCCTCCTCATTCACACCTCCCCCCACATCATTTAAACACTCATCCTCATTCACTACAGTATTTTCCACTTCCATATCATCATTTTCGTTCAAGTTATACTCTTGGACAATCATTTCAGATATATCAGCCTCATAACCACCATTATCATCTTTCTCATATTCATCCTCTTCCACCTCACTTCCATATATCATCAATGAATTTTAACACATCATCAAAAACCATATTGATAGAAGGTGAATTATCCCCCTGTTTTGGTGCAGCTGAGGTCTTCTCAATCACACTGACCAGGGTTTGAATCATGTGTAAAGCCTGCTCTAACTGGGATGCTAGGTCAGCATTCTTCTTTTTCAACCCCTCATTCTCCTTTTTCAAGTCAAAATTTTCAATCAAAACATCCATATGCCTGTCAAGTAATCTCAGCCTGGCATCAGGGGAAGGGGAGTTTATTAGTGAGATAGGAAATGGGTCAGCAATTTGGGTTTGGTGAGTTTCATGAGGTGGGCTTTCTTTGATGTTTTCACTAGTTTAGGGTAATGGGTTTCTGGTTTGGATTGTAGGTGTATATGTGTGTATGATTTGGAAAGTTGGGATATGTGGTTGGTCAAATTTTTGGGAATGTGTTAGGGATTGGTATGGTGTATTGGGTTGGTTTATAAGGTGGGCTGGTATGTATTTAGGTATATAAGGTTCATGTTTAGGTTGGTCTGGTATTTGGGTTTGGGTTTGAGTTTGGGTTTGGGTTTGAGTTTGGGTTTGGCTTTGACGGGTTTGGCTTAGAGTTTGGGATTGGGTATGGCTTTGAGGTGAAATAGTTGGGGATGGAATGTGTGGGTCTTGGGTTTGGTTTTGGGGTGGTGATTGGGTTAGGGTGAGGTGGGTGGTGTAGGAATAGGATTGTCAAAGGTTGTTGACTCCCTCTGAGCTTGATCTATCATAGTAGTTACCACAACATTTACAACATCATCCACATTTATCTCCTCCTCCTCCTGCCCAACAATCTGATCACCACCATCATCTCCACCAACATTATCGTCATCAAACTCAGTCGCATCATCATCCTCACTCTCATCTTCATCAGAAGTCATTCTTGGTGACTCTGGCACCTCCATGATCTCCACATTATTGTCAAGTAGCCATGGGAGAATGGCATACTCAACTTCTGAACTGAAATTACTTGTGGCCCCCAACCTTGCAATTCTACTATAGGCGTTTGGATCTTGCAATACATGTGTTATGCCCAAGGTTGGTAAATCAGGGCACACAATATTAAGTATTATTTGTAAAAATCTGGGATAGACCAAGAATCTGTCATCCCTTCTCTTCCTTAGATTACTCCCAATCCTTAAAAAAAGGCTGGTTGTAGATGATAGCAACAATAGCATTTACTATTTCTCCGCTTATAAGGGTTCAAGTACCCCTCCTCGGTGTGAAGCCCTGTATAATATGATGTATAAGAAATCTATATAAAATGGGAAACATCCCTTTCTTGAATTGTCCTTCATTCACATCTCCTTGATACCCCATTGTCTCTTGGAAAATCCTCAACAATCTATGGGTAGTAAAGGATATCGGATTATCCATCGTTCAACTGAAGACTGACCCTTATCAAGTTCTCCGTGATTTCGACCTCTCTTCCGGCTACAATTGCTTCAATTCGTCTTCCAAGTTCATCATCTTCTAACTCGGCAGAATTCCAAAAATCCAAATGATGGTTTCTGTATATAATGGGGCTTTCAGTAAACGAGAAGCGAAGATTAGAGCGTAGTAGCCACCTAATCATTAACTCCATGGGCTTGTTCTCTTCCATGACTTAGAGAAAGGCACACATGTTATGCTTCTTTTTGAACGGATACGTCAAATCTGCACAATCACAGACAAAGATACATTCAAAGCAACAGTTAGACATTAAAGTTCATAGCTCTATTATGTATTAAGTTATATTTGAAGAAGAAATGAAAGACATTCTTTAAGAACATATTTTTCGACAAATTAAGAACCTACACAGAAAACAGTGATGTCAGTAAACATGAAACTGAAGCCCTAAATCCATACAATGACTGTAGAAAATCATTCAATTGAAGCTTACCGGGTCGGATTAAGTTGGATGATCAATTTAGGTTAGGAATTTTAGTGAACGATTGAGATTCTGGGTAACGAGCAAGTCGGCAATAATGCAAGTGAGAAAGAGGGAAAAAGGTGAAATGAGAAATTTTCTAAGTCCCTCTTTTATAGTGAAAGCTGTGCACATTTGAAAGTGGGTTTTATATGAATTTTGTCATTTAGCATAAGAATACTGCAAAAAACCCAATTTTAAATTTACCAGCATAAAGCTTGCTCGATAAAGTGTATTTCCAAAGTTTGCTCGTCCCAAAGTTTGCTCAGGTGTTAAAAGTATTGAGAAATTAGCTAAGTGAATAAATTGAAGGAAGCTTACTCGAATATACTAGATTGCTCGAGAATTAAATCACAAGTTAAATAATCAAGTATAATTCATCAAATAGGCAACTTTACTCGAGATCAATAAAGATCCCAAAATAGTAACTTAGAGATATTTATAATTGTCAACTTTACTCGAATACCTTATTAATGCTAACCTCACTCGATTATACTTCGAAAAGCAAAAATTTAACTAACTTTAGAAATATACACTCAGGAATACTTCCAAAGCAAAGTTTACTCGATAATACCTTAAAAGTACAAAGTGTGCTTGAGTAAGCTTGATGTATTAAATTTAATACATAAGTTTTCTCAGAGCCTACAGTGTACTCGCAAAGTAAAGTTTGCTTGAAAAACTTATGAAATATACAAGTATGCTTGGAGAACACTTGAATTTTATAATAATAAACAAGTGTGCTCTAAGCATAAAGTTTGATCGATAAACAAAGTTTACTCGAAAACACTTGCAATTTTAGAAAATATCATGTGATCAAAATCAAACTTATGAAGTATGCTTGACGAACACAAATTTCAACTAAAACACCCAAGTTTACTCGAAACAAGTATTTAAAGCATATACACACATGTATCACATATTAAACAAGTGTGCTTGAGGAAGATGACCTCCTAAACATCCAAGTTTACTCGAAAGTACATAATCATCAAAGTGTACTCGATAATACATGAGTAATCATTTTCAAGGCAAATAAGTAACAAGTATGCTCGAATGAGTTAAACTTCAAATAAAAGCACCTAAGTTTACTCGAAAGTTTAAAAACATTAAAGTTTACTTGAAACAACATATGCAGACATATTCAAGGTTAAAATGCAACTCTTTTTTACTTAAACTTTATATCGAACAATTTTTTCATTAAAGTTCAAAGTTTAAGAGCAAATGGTGCATAATGAGATCAAATTTCAGTTATATCTTTCAAAATATTTTTCTATTTAATGAAAAGATCTCAACATGGGATCATATTGATTAAATCACCTTTCAATACTTTATTCTCAGCATTATTATGACAGATCAGACAGGTTAATAGCAGGTATATGACTTAGCATGAATTTTATTACTTTGATGATATGCTTAAGGTTCAATTAAGTGCATAATACAAAAATGGATAACACATATTGTACTAATATGTCTCATATCTCTTCTCAAAGCTTGTTTGGTTTTCCCCATATCATCCCAATTTGACTTCAACCCCCTGATATTTGGTCAAAATGTTTTTCTATGATAGAACACATAAACTTTCTTAATGAACTTTTCTTTATAAAACATTTCAAGCAGTTAAGGTTGAATGTTGGACTTACATGCCACGCAATACGGACTTACTTGCCATCCATTCAAGGTGTTTAGGACTTATAATGATGCCCCACCTTTGTAGTTCTAGTTTTAACCCTCATGTTTGATTTCTTTCAAAATTTGTGAACAATTTTCAACTTTTGGTCGATAACAAAAGTTTTGCTCACATTTGTTCTTTGTCGTATTTATAAGATGTTTCATTTTGAGTGACCAAATACCAAGAAGCTCTTGTATAACTGGATAATCACTTTTATGCATATCATTCGGAGAGATGTATCTTGAAACATGCATATTCAACAATGTATCGCCACATTAAGCTTAGCATATTCATTATTTTTATATCACCTCAGTTTTTCCACATCATGGAAAGCAACCATACTTATTAATGGCTACTATAATAGTCTTTTTAGCCTATTAAATCCATAAGATTGGCATAAGTAATCAATCTACTATCATTTCCCACAAGGTTGGATCAAGTTTCATTGAAAACCTTTTAAGCTTCTATAAAGCTTTGAACTGAATAATCTTATCATATCTCTGCACCATTAACTTGCTCAGTTTGTCAAAAATGATTTGTAAAACTTCTTTTTGAAAGATATTCATTTGAGCATACAAGTTTAACACAAAATCATAATTTTGACACAAGCAATGAGTAATATATTCAAGAATAATTAGAACATGAGTGACATGAATTAACACATGCAGACTTAACATAATATTCAACCAAAACTAATTATGTAAATTCTATCCTGTTGGGTGAATTTGTGAGTCCACCGGCAATTCCAAATGGTAGGAAACTTATCCTATCTTCTCCAAAATTATAAAAGAGCCATAATACTTAGGACTAAATTTGTGGTTTTTATGCTTCTTGAGAGTGGTTTGAGCATAAGGTTGTAGTTTAACATAGACCCAATTGCCCTCATTGAAATGTCTTTCAGTCCTCTTCTTGTCAGCAAACTATTTCACCTATTTTTTGCTTTAGCTAAATTGAGTTTTAAAGTAGCCAACTTTACTTCCCTAATCTTGAACCAAGCTTCAATAAACTCCAAATTTGTATCATTAGGTATGTAGGGAATATGTATAGGAGGAAGAATGCCTATAACGCTTCAAATGGGGACATGCCGATGGGCAGAATGATGAGTAGTATTGTACCACCATTCTGCAAGAGGTAATCACTTAGACAAATGAGTAGGGTCATCGATGCACATACACCTGAGATAAGACCCCAGGCATATGTTCAATACTTCAGTCTGACCATCCATTTGATGATGGTACGCTGAAGAGAAAGCCAATTGTATACCTTGTAATTTCATGAAATCTTTCCAAAAGTGGCTTAAGAAAATAGGATCTCTACCTGATACAATAGTACTAGGAAAACCATGTAACTTGAACACAGTTTCAAAGAAAATATGTGCTAGTTGAGCCGCAGTGAATGGGTGAGACAGTGCAATAAAATGACCACACTTGCTAAAGCTATCCACAACAACCAAAATAACATCTTTACCATTAGATTTAGGTAAGCCACTTACAAAGTCCAATAAAATGACCATACTTGCTAAAGCTATCCACAACAACCAAAATAACATCTTTACCATTAGATTTAGGTAAGCCACTTACAAAGTCCATGGAAAATCAGAGAAAACTGAAGTAGGAGTTGGGAGAGGTTGTAATAACCCAGGATTAGCAACCCTTGCATACTTAGCTCTGTGACAAACAGTGCACTGTTTGACCCAATCTCGAACATCATTTGCACACTTTTTTTTCAATAAAATAACTATTTTAAATTTTGAAGAGTAGGAAAGTACCTAGAATGCCCTCCTAGAGGTGATGAATGACACAGGTGTAAAATAACATGCCGTAGTTGATGATCATTACCAATGATCACTTTGTTTTTTCTTTTTAGAATATGCACATCCCTGTATAGTTAGCAATTGTAGATTGATGTTGAAGTGTATACAATAACTTCTGAATTGTAGAATCATTTTTCCAACTTAGTTTTATTCTAGGCCATAACCAAGGACCAATAGAACTGTTGGTACATGATGTCAGTAGTTCAGTGTCTAGTGTCTGTAATCGAGTCGTTTGGATTTGAGTTTGTATGTAAGCAAAGTTGCTAACAAGTTCGCTGATATAGGCGAACTTGTTAGACAAGCGAAGTTAGGGACAACTTCGCCTGAACATGCCAGGCGAAGTTGTCGTGATTATATAAACTTAGGTTACGGCTTAAGTTTTGAGAATTTCAACGAGAGTTTCAATTCAGAGAACGAGTTAGAGAGAGTCTGTATTTGGTGATCTTTGTATCACGTGTTTACGGTTGCAATATAACGTGTTTGTGTTTATTGTAACGTGTTTAATCGTTTTGTCTTCTACGCTCGTAACGTCTTACGTAGGGATTCCGCACCTACGTAGAACGCGATATCTCGTGTAGATCCGGCTGGGAACCTTCAATATCTGTATTTGGTGATCTTTGTATCACGTTTTTACGGTTGCAATATAACGTGTTTGTGTTTATTGTAACGTGTTTAATCGTTTTGTCTTCTACGCTCGTAACGTCTTACGTAGGGATTCCGCACCTACGTAGAATGCGATATCTCGTGTAGATCCGGCTGGGAACCTTCAATTGGTATCAGAGCTTTTGCTCGATTGTGTGGTTCGGGATTATCACGCGGGTGTAGAAATCGTTCCGTTCGATTATTCGCGGGACGAGTTTTCTGAGTTTTTGTGTCCTACTCACCTCCTACAATCATAAACAACCCATAACACCTTCACAAACCTCGTAAAGTCCAGAAATCAAACCTGCATATTCATCGTGTTCATTAGGCGAAGTTGCCGTCACTGTTCGTAGGGTTTCAGCGAAGATATAAGGTTAAGCGAAGTTATCCACAACTTCGCCTACCTTCTCAAGTTCGCTTATCTCAAGCGAAGTTACCCACAACTTCGCCTACTTCAAAAGTTCGCTTACCTTAAGCGAAGTTATACACAACTTCGCCGAATCAGGCGAATTTAAAAAGGAAGCGAAGTTCAGAATCAGCGAAGTTCAGACTTAAGCGAAGTTATCCACAACTTCGCCTACAGTACTGTTAAAAATAAAATTTTAATTTTTCGGGTTTCTGTGTGTTTCGTGAAAGATGTCTTCAATCAATATTACGGAACTAGTTAAGATGGAAGTGGAAGCGGGTTCGGCTACAAAGGCACCAAAGATGCTTAAGAAAACCGATTATGTAGCGTGGAAAGATCGTTTTGAACAATATGTCAAGTACTAAGATGCTAAGATGTGGGTATGCATACAAGATGGTTACATTCCACCTACTGCTGAGTATGAGGGTCGTGATCAGATAAAGAAATACAAAGAGATGGAAGAAGAAGAGAAGAAAATGTATGAGGCCGAAAGCAAAGCTCATGCAGCAATTACAATGGCTCTTCCACAAGAGATTCTGCACACTTTCAGAAAGTACAAAACTGTCAGAGAGCTTTGGGAAGCTTGAAAACCGTTTTGAGGGTAATGTGGGAATCCGTGCTTCAAAGATTAAACTACTTAAAACCCAGTTCTAGGTCTTCAAGTATCTGAAGAATGAATCACTTGATGATATCATCACTAGATATTATCATCTGATGACAGAACTCAGCAATTATTCGATTACTTACAAAGAAGATGAGATTGTTGAAAAGCTTCTTGATGCTCTCCCACCGAAATGGGAGATGTACACCGTGTTGATGAGAGAAGACAAAGACTTTGCTGACTATGATTTGGAAACGACAGTAAACAAGCTACGAACTTTTGAACTAAACATGGTTCGAAAAGAGACACCTACTGATCAGGTTCAAGATCCAGGAATGTATGGTGCCAAGGTTAATACAAGTTCAAGTTCGAAGTCTGATTCGTCTGCTTACTACTCAAAGGGAGAGTCGGGCGCTAACTCAACACATGAAGGTCATGTATCTCTCAACATGAATGGTGATGTATGCTTTGTAGCTGGAGGATCAAATGCTTCTAACCCTCAAGCAACCAAGAGTAGTTTTTCCCCAGGTGTTTCGAACAATAACTACTCAAGGATGCCCGTGAGTGTTAAATCTGCTGAACAGCAGTTTGCTCTCTATACATCCTTCATTGCTTCGTATGAAAATTACATTCAGGGTAAGATTGTTGATCCTGCGACTTTGGATGAAGATTATGATCAGATCGATGCTGATGATCTGGAAGAGATGGATCTGCAGTGGCAGATGGCGATGATTGTGAGAAGGGTTAAGAGGTTTATGAAGAAGACAGGAAGGAAGTTTGTTGGTGAGAGACCGGGTTTTGACAAGTCAAAGGTGCGCTGTTACAACTGTCAACAGAATGGCCACTTTGCGAAGGAGTGCACGAATGAGAGAGTTGAACGTAGTCAGAACAGGTCGACACATATGAATGGGGGTGGTAATGATAATAGAGCCATGATTTCCAGACAGAATGGGGAATATAACTGGAATCTGCATGTTGAAGAAGTGTTCGAACAGGCCAATTTGGCGAACGAAACTGCAGATACTGAGGAAGTGACTGGCGAAAGTGAAGCTTACATGGCAGAGGCTCAAAATGAAGCTTGTATGGCAGATGTGAAAGATCAGCTCACCGAGGTAAGTACTAAACTCCCTTGCACTAAGTGTGAAAATCTGTCTGAACAATTGACAACTATAACTGATCAGTATGTTAGTTTGGATGCTCAATTTAAAACCTTAAAAGAAGAACATCATTTCACTAAAGCTAGAGAAAATAGATATAAAGTAAAAATAAAAGCTAGTGAAAAAGATATTAGAAGTCTAAAAGCAAATCTAGCTGAAAAAATTAAAGTAATTGATCTGAGCTATGAAGTGTTAGAAGAAAAAAACCAAACTAATAGCTGAAAGGATAAACAGATAGCTGATCACCAGGTGAAAGTGGTGGAACTTAACAAGAAACTTGAGAAATTTAGAAATTCCACTGCTATACTTGATCACCTCGTTAGTGATCAAGGTTCCCCAGGTAAAAGGGGAGGAATTGGATATCATGAAGTTCCGCCACCGTACAATCATAATTACACTTTTGATCCTAGTAATCAGAAATCTGTTGATGTTGATTTTGGTCAGAAAGTTCCGGTTAAGGTAACTATTAAAGATCTAGAAGTTAGTAAAGGCGAAACGAGTAAGCCTGTGTCTAATGTGAAAATTTCTGTGCCTAGTCCTGTCTCATCTAACTCGGACAAGTCTTCCGAGTCGTGTGAGACAAAACAAGAGGCAGTGTTACAAAAAAGTGGGGAGAAACATAAAACAACTGAAAAGAAATCTCCACTAAACCCGTATGTCCCACCTTATGTGAGACAAACGGGCAGTAATACAGCCTCAACATCTAAAACAACTATGGAAAAGAAAGTTGAACACAGGAGTTGTTTTAGATGTAATCAATTAGGACACCTAATTGCTGATTGCCCTCTGAAGCAGAGATTCAGAGGTGTGAGGCCTTCAAAAACTGAAAACAGAACTAACTGTAATTACAATAGTGGTAAAACTGAAAACTCATCAATGTTCAAAAATTGGTCTAATTCAGGTTTTCAAAGAAATAGATCTCAGTTTTTCACTGTTAACAACCAAACCATAAGTAATAATTCATTTAATTCACGATGGTTTGGATGGCCTCATAGTCAATCTCCAAGAAGGTATCCGCTCAGGACTTACAGAAATTATTCTGATGCTAACTTTGGACAGCCAAGGTACGGGATGTATCGACCCAAGACCAAGAGGTCTTGGGTCCTCAGATTTTAACCCTCTGCTTTAATCGTGCAGGAACAGTTGAACAGGGCTGCAAACAATCTATGGGTTGTGGATAGCGGCTGTTCCAGGCACATGACGGGTAACAAGAATTTGTTACACGAATGGAAACCTGTTCAAGGAGGAAGAGTGAGTTTCGCTGGAGAGAGCGGTGGAAGGATCACAGGAATTGGGACTGTGACGAATGGAAAGATGACTTTAGAGAAAGTGAACTTTGTTGAGAATTGAAGCACAATCTGCTGAGTGTTTCGCAGATCTGTGACAAGGATTACACCATGCATTTTACCAAGAATGAGGCGATTGTGTTGCATCGTGGTTTTAAGATACCCGAGGATTGGATTGTTATGAGGGCTCCAAGAGAGAAGAATACGTATATCATGGACATGAGGTCGACTGAAATGGCCACAGAAGAATCGTGTCTTTTGTCGAAAGCGACTGAATCGGAGTCCGAATTATGGCATAGAAGAATGGGGCATATTCATCTTCGGAAGATGAACTACATTGTCAAGAATGGGTTGGTGTTGGGTGTTCCCTTGAAGAATTTCAACTTCGAAGACCAATGATTATCATGCAAGAAGGGAAAGCAACACAAGAAATCCCATCACACCAAGAAGATTAATTCTATAGTCAGCTCCCTAGAACTACTTCACATGGATCTCTTCGGTCCAGTGAATGTAAAAAGTCTAGGAGGAACATCTTACTGCTTGGTGATCACTGATGATTTCTCTAGATATTCCTGGGTATATTTCCTGAAGTCAAAGGATGAAACTGTTCAGATGGTAAAGAATTTGATTACCAAGGTTGAGAATATCATGGGAAAAAGGGTTAAGTACATCAGAAGTGACAATGGGACTGAGTTCAAGAACTATGAGATGGAGATCTTCTGCTTACAGAAGGGGATTGAACACCAGTACAGCGCTCCGTATACACCGCAACAAAATGGAGTGGCTGAGAGGAAGAACAGAACTTTAATTGAAGGAGCCAGAACCATGCTGGCTGATTCGAAACTTCCCGTGGTGTTCTGGGCTGAAGCAGTTGCAACAGCCTGTTATATCCTTAATAGAGTGTTAACTGTTAAAAGATTGAATAAAACCTGTTATGAACTTATGCATGGGAGAAAGCCCAACTTGAGTGGTCTTGAACCATTCGGGTCACCGTGTTCGATATTAAAGACCAATTCTAAATTTGGAGAAGTAGCCGACGAAGGAATCTTAGTCGGATACGTTGTTGGGACTCCCAACAGACGGGTCTTTAATACATCGACCAGCAAGGTTGAGGTGGTGTGTAACACTGATATCACAAGTTACAAATCACCAAAACCAAGCACGGGACCCGCCGCGGTTTTCGACTATGATAGACTTTTTAAATCTTTTAACATGCCTTATTTAGATTTTGCAGAAGTTGAGGAAAGAATGGCTAGGAAGATGATATGCGATGAGGAAGACACTTTGGTGCAACTACCACAGTATGATGAATGTCATCCTTCCTCGTCAAATGCTGTCAATACCCCTGCTGCCTCTACTGAAGAGGAATTCATCAATCCGTTTCACTCTCAACATCAATCACACATTGATGAGCTATCTTCGAACTTGGAAGATAATCTGAATGTCAGTTCGGTTCCGACTACGAGAATTCACAAAAATCATCCTCTGGAAAATGTGATAGGTGATCTGTCCGATGGTGTACAAACAAGACAAAGCTTGAATGAGCACACCTGTGTTTACACAAGCATTAAAGAATCAGGCATAATCAACGAATGCTTGTACACCTGCTTTATCAGCCAGATTGAACTAAAGAACTATCAAATGGCTCTCAAGGACAGCTCGTGGGTCGAAGCCATGCAAGAAGAATTAGCCCAGTTTAAGAAGATGGAGGTATGGAACTTGGTTGCAAAACCAAGGAATGTGCATGCGATTGGCACAAAATGGGTCTTCAAATGTAAGAGAGATGAGAAAGGGATTGTTATCAGGAACAAGGCTAGGCTGGTTGTTAAAGGCTTTAATCAGCAAGAGGGGATTGATTACAATGAGGTGTTTGCTCCTGTGGCAAGATTGGAGGCCATTCGTTTGTTTTTGGCATTTGCTGCTCATAAGGAGATGAAGGTTTTTCAGTTAGATGTGAAGAGTGCGTTCCTAAATGGTAAAGTCGATGAGGTTGTGTACGTTGAGCAACCTCCGGGTTTTCCTGACCCTGACTTTCCCGATCACGTGTACAAGCTAAGTAAAGCACTGTATGGACTACATCAGGCACCTCGTGCATGGTACTCAACGTTATGCGACTACTTGCTTGAGAATGAGTTTGAAAGAGGTAAGATTGATAGCACATTGTTCTTCAAGAGAAATGGGAGCGACTTTCTACTGGTGCAAGTCTACGTGGACGACATTATCTTTGCTGCATCAAAGGTCGCCATGTGTCAGGAGTTTGAGGCCGTCATGAAGAAGAGATTTGAAATGAGTGCTATGGGTGAACTAACTTTCTTTTTAGGACTGCAGGTTGATCGGAAGAAAGATGGTATGTTCATTCATCAGACGAAGTATGTCCATGATGTTCTCAAACGTTTCAAGATGGAGGACAGCACTCCATACGATACTCCAGTCTGCGTCAACCACAAATTGGGGTGCTGAGTCAGACAACGATGCAGACGTGGACCCAACCCAATATCGGGCTATAATAGGTTCTTTAATGTACTTAACTGCTTTAGGCCTGATATAATGTTTGCTATTTGTCTTTGTGCTCGCTTTCAGGCAAACCCAAAGGAATCTCACTTGAAGGGTGCGAAGAGGATTCTACGGTATCTCAAAGGCAAGCCTAAGCTGGGGTTGTGGTACACGAGAGGAGGAGACTTGGAGTTGGTCGCCTACACAGATTCTGATTATGGAGGGTGCAAACAGAGTCGGAAGTCTACAACTGGTGGATGTCAGTTTCTTGGTGGCAGACTAGTGTCCTGGCAATGCAAGAAGCAGACCTCAGTCGCAATTTCAACCTGTGAAGCAGAATACATGGCAGCATCCAACTGCTGCTCCAAGGTTCTTTGGATTCAACAACAGTTGCGCGATTATGGTCTGAATTTTACTCTTACTCCTATTTGCATTGATAACACTGCTGCTATCTCAGTAACTAACAATCCCGTTAAGCACAGTAAAACTAAACACATTGACATACGTCATCATTTTATACGGGATTGTGCTGAGAAGAAACTGATTGAGCTCGAAAAGGTTGATACGCTAGATAATTTCGCTGACTTGTTTACGAAAGCGTTTGACAAAACGAGATTTCAAAACCTTGTTGAGCTGAATGGGATGATCAATCCCGAGTAACCATGCTTTATGTTTTTGTTTAAAAAAAAAAAAAATCGCAACTATCACTTAGAAGTATGTCGGTTGCCTCAGTTTGAAGGACATGTCTTCGGATATGTTTGGTCCTCATTTCTACTTGTAGAATATGAGGATAGCCATTAACCAGATGACTGAAAGTGACCGGGGCGGTTTATGATGTGTTTTCATTCTTTTGCTGAAAATTAGTCGATCAAACTTAGTTAGAAGGACACATACTTGTATGTGGTCGGTCCAGCTGATCCATTGAATCTTCGGGACAGCCGTTTACCTGAAAACTTCAATTTGATCGGGGCGATTGAAGTTAAAAAATTTTTTTTCTTTCAGGGAGATGAAATTATTTTTCAAGTCTACTACTTCGTAAGAAGTACCTTTGCTATGTTTAACAGAAAATTGATCTAACCTTGGAAAGTGATAGATACTGATTCTGTGTTCTTAACTAGTGAAGTTATTAGGCCTAAAAGACTTTAGAACAGTCATTGTATGTCATGGTAGCTTTTTATGGTACGTAAAAGTAGAAGTGATACTAACTAAATCTACTCGATTTTATGTGGAAACTTCTTATGAGTTGTGCATGTCTCCATATATATCTTTCCGAATGATAGGCAGAAAAGCGATTACCCAGTCATACACGAGCCCATGAGTGTTCTGATTCCCGTGAAGATAGCGTGTCAAGAAACTGCAGTGATCCAGATTCGGGACTTGCAGTAGTTTATCTGAAGTTGTGTAAATACTTAAAAAAAAATTGAGACATTCTAGAGTTCATAATATTTATACTTCTCAATCAAGGTGTAAGAAAGAGAACGGGAAGCAAAATCTAAAGATCGAAGAGTACTTACTATTTAATCAGACACTACGGGTCGAGGTCAACTCGGGGTGACTTGGGGAAAGCCAAATACGCTTTGAGAATAGATAGGAGGTATCATAATCTCTGAGTTGTTGCCCATTTAAAATTTTGAGCTTAATTGAACCTAACCCGTATCACAGAAACGATGAAAACCATTCTAAATTATTTACCAGCTTACAACCTGTTTCTTTATGTCATAATACAGCTAAACACGGATCTGTGTGACAGTCACGTAGCTAGTGTGATTCATGTTCGGATCTTTTCTAAAACATGATAGTCCCTATCGAGACTGAAATTTGATCCCGTGTATTTTATTTTAAAATTTTTCTGCTTATGTAGTTGTTTGATTTATACCTGGTTACTTGGTCTTAATCGTATCATTTAATTCATTAAAGGTTGTTTTAAAACTTAATTGCAAATTGTAGGGGTTTGTTTTGAAAATTTTCATATATAGGCGAACTTATCCATAACTTCGCCTGCAATAGGCGAAGTTATCCATAACTTCGCCTGTCAAATTTTGACCCTATATAAAGAAGTTTTAAGGTCAGACATGTTCATTATTTCAAAACCAGCGAACTTATCTCCGAAACCTAAGCGAACTTATCGTATTATCGATCTCAATCATCTGTGTTCATTCTTTTTCGATTCTAATCCGATTAAAGGTGTGTAGGGTTCTATATATCGTATAATCTTTGTCATAGGGTGTTAATGATAAGTCGTATTGACCCGATTCTCGACCTCGTCTTTCGAAACATTAAACACCCGATTTCAAACTTGTTATTACGTGGTCGTAATCAATTTGGTCGTCTAGTACTTCATAAAAACATGTTTTACGGAGGCCTTAATCTCCAATTTCACCAACTACACGTCGATTGATTCGTCTATCTGTTGCCGATTCATATTCAGACGAACTTACAGTTTAGGCGAAGTTATCCATAACTTCGCCTGAGGTTTAACTTCGCCTGACAATTAATTAGGTTACAGTATATGAGGCGATGTTGTGGTTAGACGAAGTTATCATTAACTTCGCCTGAACCTTTTTACTTGACAGCTAACAGACGAAGTTCAAGTTGAGGCGAAGTTGTTCCCAACTTCGCCCCACCTCTAACTTCGCCTATACAGAATAAATCACAACTTCGCTCATGGTAACAGGCGAACTTGTGATTTGCGTTGACGTGTATCTAACTTAGTTTGTTTGATGCTGATATGGCTGCTGTAGGTGGTGCAGGCGGAGATGACGGTGGTGATAACCAGAGACAGTTCTTCCCGGGTCACAACATGTATATAACATTAGACCCGGAGGCGAGCGGAGTTGATGATTTCCGCGAAATCATCACATTTTTACTACGCTCGCGTATATTCCACGCGATCACTACAACACTGCCGATATCCTTGCCCAACATTGAGGATTTTTGGCAGACCGTGGAATATGACTGTAGAGTCGAGCCCCCGGTGATGCGTGCAACAGTCAACAATCAGATTGTTCAGTTCTCTTTTGAACAGATCCGGGCGGCTTTACGATTTGGAGATGAGACGAGGGATGACCCGACAGATTTTGTGGCTCCTTTCCGTGATGGAGCGTTTTTGAGGATGGGATACTCTGGTCCCTTGGGAGATACTCAGAGAATGAAAGGGTTTTTACTTGACCAGTGGCGCTTTCTCATGCATATCATGATTGTATGCATGTCAGGGAGAAAGGCGGGCACTGATGGCATGGGCGCGACCATGCAGTCGGCGATGACTGCTCTGACTTACAACAAGCGATACAGCTTTAGTCAGATGGTCTTCTATGAGATTGATCGTCAGAGAAGGGCGATGGTGCGTGAGAGATTCATCATGTATCCAAGATTCCTACAAATGATCTTGAATCATGTTGCTCCAACACTACCTCAGCGCCGTCCGATCAGATACGTTGAAAGTGTGAATAAACGGATCTTCGCCCAATGTAGATCTTCGAGTGCGAGGAGCAAGCCTGAGCTCCGTCCTCGCCATACTCCACTGTTTGGGTACTTAATCAACCCAGGGTATGTGCCTGCTCGAGGGGACGAGTTTCGGGACCCGGCACCACAACAGGCAGGAGCACCTCAAACTATACCTGCTGCTCCTGTTGTGTCACCGGAGGAGAACGTTGACCTTGACGCAGAGTTTGGCGGTCAAAAATTTTTTGACATGGAGAGGGTTGATCCAGAGGAGTATGTGCAAGTCTCGGTTGAGAGGGTGTCGACTGTGAATGTTACTAGGACAGCTGCTACGGTGGCTGGTTCTGATGAGGCAAGAAGGATTTTGGTAACACATGAACGGACTCATGGGAAAAGAAAGAGAACTGATGATGATAGCGAGTCAGATTACGAGGAAGAGGTACAACAGTTAATACGCAGATCAAGAAGGGAATGGATAGGTGCAGGTTCTGGAGCTGGTGAGAGCTCGAGGGTGGTACGTTTCACCCCACCCGCACTATCCGGTATGACAATGGTTCCCTCATCATTACAGGTTACATGGCCAAGCGCCACGGACGTTCCCGTGGTGGCTACCTCATCTGCCTTTGGCCTCCCACCAACTTCATTCCAACTACTGACTCCTGAGATCGTTTCGTTGCCGCCTCCAACTCTTACTCCAACGGAGGTTGTGGCACGCTTTATTGAGTCAACTGTTGTGGCCACTGCAGGGTTATCGGTGACGATACCACCTGCGGTTACGTCTTTGCCTACTTCTGAGGTCCCGGTTACATCGGAAATCCCTCCTCAGTACACTCAAGATATATCACTTCTGAGGTTTGATTTCGATGCAACCGTATCAGACTCAGAACGAATAGCAGCACTTGAACGGGTCGTGGCAGAACAATCAAGGATAAATCTTATCCAGACCCAGGCTATTCAACGCCTAGTTGCAGAGAATCAGATGCAGTCGTCCCAGCTGGTAGAACATGGAAAAATCATAGATGCTCTGAAGGAGTTCTTGGCATCTTAGGGGGAGACGAGCTGTAAAGGCGATGAGTTGAGGACGAAGAAGCGCAATGATAGAGACGATGATCCCAATGCATCGAAAGGTGCAGGTGGTGAGTTGCCAAGAACTGTACAAGCTATTGGGACTTCCACAACTCAGGGGGAGTCGACAACTGCAGCTGGTGATGATGATGTGGTGGTAGTGGACGTAGAGGAGATGGATGATGAGTTGGTTGGTGATGATGATGTACTACCGAGTGATGAGATAGAGAAGATTGGTGCAGAGATAGTGATTGATAATGATATTGAAGAGGGAGAGATAGTAGAGGAGAATGTGGAGCATGAGATACCGCAAGTCTAGAACGTAGATAGGAGTCAAGAGATTGGGAATGATGAGACTGAATGGGAAGAGCAGCCTAGATGGAAAGAAGGCTATGCTCAGTGGTTCGTCAAAATGAAGAAACCAGCGGTCCCTACAATGTTTAAGAAGAGTTACAACATTAGAGGCTATGCTGAAGCGAGAAAGGGGATTATTTGCTGGATATACGATAAGCAGTTGAGGCTCTTTGTTATTAAGAGGTATGATGGTGTTCAGTACTTCAAAAGACTTTTAAGATCATTGAATACACTGCCAGAATGTGAAGTGAAAGACTTAGCCAATTTGGGATTGATAAACCGAAGTGATGATAATATGGCTAGAGTTATTGGGAAGATTGTTTGGAAGGAAAGTATAAAAGAGAAGAAGTTTGAGCTGTTGAAACCACAAAAGGGAAAACTTATCGAAGACAAAGATCGTGGATTGAGAGCAGATGGTAACCTTGGATGATTATGAAGTATAAGCCGATCCGGTGCCTTAAAGAAGTGCCGATGAAACAGATGCCCAAGGATGTGCTCAAAGATCTAAAGTGGTGGTATGTTGATTGTGAGACAGCTGAAGCAGTGATGGAAGACGAAGATGAACAAGAGCTGCTAAGAGTTTATGATCCGATGCATCTAGTGAACTTGTCGCAAGCTGATCTGCAGGTGCTGAATGAGAAGAAAATCTTTTATATTCCTGCTTGGAAAGACGAAGCGAAGAAATATCAAAGAATTGTATCAGTTTGTGTACGCGAAGGAGTTCATGCTTGAAGATAAAGATGCAAGGTCGTTGAAGATTACAAGACACGTGTTTGAAGATAAAGAGATGAAGCTACTGCCAAGAGAGAGTCTGTTGGTGCATGATGTCAGTAGTTCAGTGTCTAGTGTCTGTAATCCAGTCGTTTGGATTTGAGTTTGTATGTAAGCGAAGTTGCTAACAAGTTCGCTGATATAGGCGAACTTGTTAGACAAGCGAAGTTAGGGACAACTTCGCCTGAACATGCCAGACGAAGTTGTCGTGATTATATAAACTTAGGTTACGGCTTAAGTTTTGAGAATTTCAACGAGAGTTTCAATTCAGAGAACGAGTTAGAGAGAGTCTGTATTTGGTGATCTTTGTATCACGTGTTTACGGTTGCAATATAACGTGTTTGTGTTTATTGTAACGTGTTTAATCTTTTTGTCTTCTACGCTCGTAACGTCTTACGTAGGGATTCCGCACCTACGTAGAACGCGATATCTCGTGTAGATCCGGCTGGGAACCTTCAAGAACTTGATCCCATTTGGAACAGGGCTAAGCCTTCTACCCTAGACAAGGCATCAGCTACTATATTTTTAGTCCCTTGCTTGTAAACAATCTCATAATCGTACCCCGAAATCTTTGCTAGCCATTTATGTTGTAAAGGGTTGCTAACCTTTTTATCCGACACATACTTGAGACTTTTTTGATATGTTCTAATGAGAAAATGTTTGGAAATTAAGTAATGGTGCCAATGTTTGGCAACCATCAAAATTGCAAGAAGTTCCTTCTCATAAACCACATAGCATGTTGTTTGACAGAATTCCATTACTCAGAAACGCTAAGAGATGACTGTCTTGCACTAATATAGCTCCTAATCCCTTAGAAGAGGCATCCGTTTCAATAATAAACATCTTATTCAAATCTGGTAGAGCCAATACAGGAGTCGTTGTTAAGGAAACTTTTAATTGATCAAAAGGCCTGCGGAGCCTCTTCATGCCATTGGAAAGCATCTTTCTTTAAGAGATTAGTAAGGGGTCTAGCTATGCTTCCAAATGACTTAATGAACCTTCTATAATATCCAGCTAGGCCTAGAAATCCCCTTAATTGCTTAGTTTTTGTAGGTTGATACCATTGAACTATGGCTTCTATTTTGACTGGATCTGTACTAACCCCTTCCTTAGTAATTATATGCCCCAAATACTCTACCTTTGAGCCTACAAATGTACATTTAGATGTTTTTGCTAGCGGATAATTGTAAGGTATCATAAAGCATAATCAGAAGACAGTCTATTATGGTTATAATAGCCTTAACATTTAAATTTTGTCAATAACATTCATGTTCGTTATTTTTTGATATCAGTAAAGAAACTTATAGAACTAGACTCAACCTATCATGTGTTAATTGGAATAATTGGATTAGCAGACTTAAATATCATTAATATACGACTACTGTTTTAGCCACATATTCTTTTGAATTATGGATAGCCTTGTTGCTTATGCCTAATATAATTGCATATTTTTACATTGAGACTTCTACTTAGTGAACTTAAAGCTGAAAGTAATACTTGTATTTGGTCTATGAACCTTAGAATTATTCTCTTTAAGGTTTTAGTGGTAATGAGTTGAATAGTATCTTATGTTCCACTGCTAGATTCTTTTCTTTTACATGTTTTTCTAATCAGCATATTCATTGTCCTTTGGTACTTATTATGTTATAGTTGATTTTTAAGGCAACAAGTTGTACCAATAGAAAACTTTAGTATGTAATGCATTAGAAAAGTGTACTTATGTCCATGTATAAGCCCTTAACTTTATGAGTCATGTTATTGTACATTATGATGTATTTAGTAATGCCATTTAACCTTACTGTTAGAATATTTAAGGAGTGCATGTATCTTAGAAGTTATTTCTATCATTTTTACGGAAAACAGAACCTAGAATAACTCTACTGGTCGCAGTTATTTAAATGAGTTCTTTATTATCATAAGAAACATTATGTTTCACTTATTCCATTTGTTATGCTCTAGTTTTCAATAGAATGATTGTTATTAGAAAGAGCGGGAGGATTGTCATATCATGTCTTGAGGGATAATCAAAACGAGAAGATCCAAATGTTATTGAAACTTTTTATGAGATATTAGAGTGGATGATTTGGATGAGATCGTTATTTATAGAAGAAAGTTACAGTGAGTAATATTATGGGATACTAAAATAATGCAGATTATGATTGTTAGATTAATGGAGGATCATTAATGTGAGGATCATTATATTTTATTGAAGATGTGATATGTCTGTTAGACTATAATTAAAATTTCTACTTGAACAAAAATAAATCATTTTTGGGCATAATTTAATTTATTTAAGTATGTGTGCAAAACAAGTTTAACACATCACCTTGGGCAGAAGTGAGACACTTATTTTAATTATGCACGAGCTAATTTTGCTAGATATAGATGTAAAATGTCACATTTGGGCAGAAGTGAAACATTTCTATCATGTTAGGCAAAACTAACAAATGCTTTAGTTAGACTTCAATGATAGGGTATATGTAACACATCACCTTTGGGCAGAAATGATACATCAAAAATTCATTCAAGTTAAGCATTTTATGTTTTGTAAAATTTATAATATTTAAGTGTTTACAAAACATTTAATTAATTAATAGCAAAAAATGTTTAGGGTAAGAATTTTTAAGTTTCCGGTAAAACCTTAGTTCTCGAAATTATTTCTCATGTATTTTGGGTTCCCGGGAATGGTCAGTTTCCGTCTTTTAGTGGGTTTTCGTTATTTGGGTGTTTGCGGGATTTATGGAGTTTTCGGGGAAATGTTAATTCCGGTATAAGTGAGTTTTTGGATTATGTCCCCAAACCATTTTAAAAAAAACCCCACAAACTCTAAGAACTCATAAACTACTTTAAGCCCATAATACATGAATATTTTTGAATAAACCGTGATCCCGTAAACTGGTTTAACCATTAACCCATATTCTTTACTAACTAAGTTAAAAATAATAAGATTTGGTTCAAATCTTCGAATGATTGGCAATTATATCTGTTTCCTATTTTAAGGCGATTCAAATTTTATAAGAAAATACTAAAACTTTTAAATTATCCAAGATTTGAAAAACTATTTCCCTAAATAATCATTAACAGAGTTTAATCTAGATTTGACCCAAAAATATGTATAATTTTCGAGAATTATGATGAACACGAATAACATCATCGAAAATTTTAACAGTTAAACATACAAAAAAAACTAGAATCGAAATCTTTAAACATGATTCTAACAAAGTTCGAAAATATTAGGTTTTATTAAATATTAATTTTAGAGATTTTAAACAATTTCATATATTGTTTTCGTAATAGAACTTGATAAAAGAAACCGAAAAAATTAGGGTGTATCAAGTTTTAGTTCATATCTTCTGATTCAATCCCAGATTTAGGAAAAACATGAATAACTGATTAATTAATATCACTATGATGCCATGTGTTGATCAGTTCTTCATGCAAGTAATAGAAAATATTATAAATATTAAACCTATAATTATACATGTACATGTTACAATAGAGAAAGTAGTAACCGCATACAGAGTATGATTTAGTCAACCTGTTTGTCATCTTGATCTAGTTCCTCTTTAGGATGTATAGTTAACGATGGTGTTAGGGTTCTTGAGAGGAACCCGGTTTAGAATAGAGGAATCACACAAAATTGTAATTTTATGTGATTAGATTATGATGTTAATTTATTCTCTTTATATATAAACCCAAGGAGAAACTCTTTATTATCTAGTAAGGGTAGTATGACCCATCAACAATTACCAAACTAATATATAATAAGGCATAACTAATTATTTTAATCTATTATTATATAAATAATAATCATGGTTATATAAATAAATATATAAAATAGATTTATTCTTACATTTTTATAATTGCAAATGCTAAGTTCTTTATGAGTGTTTTGGGTTTTGGATTAGGTATAAATTTTGGTCTATTTTGAGGTATATGTGGTTCACGAGTAAATATCGGTGTTCCAATTGAATATTCTGTTTTCTCAAAACATAGGTTTTTGTTTTCTACTTTGTGGTTGTTTACCAGTAGCGTTGTAGTTGTAGTTGTCATCCGATAAATTTATACTATTGAAAGATTTTTCTTTTATAGATATGTTGCACACATTTATCTTCTATTAATTCAAAACATCACATAAAAAATAGTAATTTATTGGAAGCTTTTATATCCATCTTAAGTGTATGTATGTTATTAAGTGATATTTTAAGTTATTAATTATGCATGCCTCATCTAGCAATGCTAAATATTAATGTATAATATATCTTTTCATAACTTAGAATATTTTAGTTGTGTAATTCCATATTTAGTTCCCTCATTTACCTCTTTTCCGGTTACTAGAGGAGCTCTTTGTATAATTATCTATGATTGTAGGTCCCCCCGGGGCGTCGCCGATCGATACGAGATCCGCACGAGGTCTAGGAGTGCGGAATCCTCCTAGACTCGTTAATGGTGTAGAAGACGAAGAACACGATTACACACAAACACATACACGAACAAACACACGAATGGGATAAACACATCTGCAGATCATTTATATAATAACCGGAACACATTACATACCAAACACGAAAAACACGTTAATGGTGTAGAAGACGAAGAACACGATTACACACAAACACATACACGAACAAACACACGAATGGGATAAACACATCTGCAGATCATTTATATAATAACCAAAACACATTACATACCAAACACGAAATCAAATGACGGCCGACCCGAGGTGAGCTCTACCTCGGGCCGTCCCACACGACTCTCCCTTTCGGTTTCTCTCTAGCTACTTGAACTGGACACACAATACTCTAATTTTCTGGATACTCAAACCTAAACAAGACACATATATATATATCGAAACAACTTCGCGGGCTTGGGCTTGGGCCAGTAGGCGAAGTTGTTATAACTTCGCCTATGGCGAAGTTGTTACAACTTCGCCTATGGCAGAAGTTGTTACAACTTCGCCTATGGCAGAAGTTGTTACAACTTCGCCTATGGCGAAGTTGTTCTAACTTCATACTTCGTTTCCGCTGATCAGAATTGCATAGCGACGGTCACAAAATGTACCAACAGACTCCCCTTTGACCGTTGCTCTCAATTCTAACAAACACAATAGATCATCTGTTACAAAACATGCACCAACAAACTCCCTCTTAACTGATGATCTTCTGTTTGCTCTTCAACCAGCCGTGTCTGAAACTGTCTTGTAGCTTCACAAATCTATCAATCACCCAGCGTCTTCCATATCCGATCTCCCCTTCAGTGTAAGCTTCTCCGACTATATAGATTGAGGTCTTTGAAATGCATGCATCCCCGTGCCTAATTGATCATCTCAACCAATCACGTGAGTCCTTCTGACTTCACTAACACGTGAAGTTCTTCTAACTTCACCAACACGTGAAGCTGGGCTCCCTCCACAACTTCACCAACACGTCGGCATACGATAAGGTTTAATCTTCAACTGCTCAACATCAAGTGATCAATTTCATCACAAAACCACCTTGACAGAATCTAACACACATGACCATTAATTAATCTGAAGCATCTTCAATCACCAGGGATAACGATCAAGAACATAAACACTTTAATTCCTGATGAAATCCAACTTGTTCTAGAATTTTCACTTTAATAAATAAGCATCACGTTTCAGGATCCAATTCTCGAACGCCTTGAAAATAACATAAATAATATGCTCTGACCGCAATCCAGTAATGACAAAAACCTTCAGTTCAATTTGACTTTCTTCAGTTGGTCAACCTCGAACAACAACAATTTCATTGCCCATAAACACCCAAATATGTGTCAATAACCAGTTTCAATCAATATCCCATTCACAACCTCAACTCCATATCCAGAGTTGACATGTATTTGTTCACACGTAAGACCAAGAGATAACAAGTTTCACTCGTTGACGGAACGTCTTCGGTCTCACAATAATCGCGTACACCTGGCCATACAGACGAAAACTCTTTTTTTTTTTTTTTTAACTTCGCCTAATGTCAACTTCGCCCCTCCTTAACTTCGCCTGTCCATAACTTCGCCTGTCCATAACTTAGCTTAACCTTATATCTTCGCTTAAACCCTAAAATTTAAGCGACAACTTCGCCTGAACCCCATAACTTCGCCTGCGGAGGCTGTTCGGCCCAAAAACGCATCAGAAACATGCCAGAAACACCAAAACGCAGATCTCGAACCATAGCATGAGAGCCTAAGGCTCTGATACCACTTGTAGGTCCCCCCGGGGCGTCGCCGATCGATACGAGATCCGCACGAGGTCTAGGAGTGCGGAATCCTCCTAGACTCGTTAATGGTGTAGAAGACGAAGAACACGATTACACACAAACACATACACGAACAAACACACGAATGGGATAAACACATCTGCAGATCATTTATATAATAACCGAAACACATTACATACCAAACACGAAAACAAATGACGGCCGACCCGAGGTGAGCTCTACCTCGGGCCGTCCTACACGACTCTCCCTCTCGGTTTCTCTCTAGCTACTTGAACTGGACACACAATACTCTAATTTTCTGGATACTCAAACCTAAACAAGACACATATATATATATCGAAACAACTTCGGGGGCATGGGCTTGGGCTTGGGCCAGTAGGCAAAGTTGTTATAACTTCGCCTATGGCAGAAGTTGTTACAACTTCACCTGTGGCAGAAGTTGTTACAACTTCGCCTATGGCGAAGTTGTTATAACTTCGCCTATGGTGAAGTTGTTCTAACTTCGTACTTCGTTTCCCCTGATCAGAATTGCATAGCGACGGTCACAAAATGCACCAACAGACTCCCCTTTGACCGTTGCTCTCAATTCTAACAAACACAATAGATCATTTGTTGCAAAACATGCACCAACAATGATGTAAATTATTCATTATAAATCATTGAGCATATAATAGAAGTTTTCGACCTTTATATGTTATCAACCTAAAAACATGATCCCGTTCCATTTTCCCTTGCCTTCCTTGCAGTTGCCGATTCCCGACCCTAATTACATGGAAGGCATGGCAAATTCTCAGTTCATAGATCCCTATTCAGTACCTCTCCAAACTTTCTAACACCAGGTCAATCTCGAACACAATTCCAATAATTGTCTACTTTGGAAAAATTAAATTCAACCTATGCTTGCTTTTCAAGTCTTTTCGGTCATGTGGACAGTACCCTCCCTCAACTTCCTGCGACCATCGATGTTGCAAGAAAACAAACCCCGAACCGAGCCGCTGTTGTCTGAAAGACACCGACCAAAAGACCGTTATTTGAATTCAAGCCACTTTAACCGACGAAGCGATGGCTGAAACTCTTGGTCTCACCACTTCTCACCAAGTCTTGGCAACACAATTCTCTCAAACGTGTCCACAACCTACAAGAGTCTCTCTGTCAACTTCAGAAAGGAGGCTCTAACGTTGCTGAATATGGCAAAAAAAACTCAAAACTTACTGAGACTAACTTTCCGCCATCGGTCATCCAGTAATTAAATGAACATGATAAATTCCATTGGTTTATTTGTGGGCATGGTTTTACCTTTGAAACACTAACATTCTCAATAGCATGTGGGTCCATCTATCCAAGACCACCATTTCATGATTTATTGGCTCAAGATGAGAATCTTAAGCTGTTTATGGCCTCTCTTAATAGCACGCAGCCGACTCAAGAGGCTTTCTTTTCACAACAGAATCGGCAACCTTCTTCTCCCCGTGGTGGTCACGTTCGTTCCCGTAATCAATATGGTGGTTGAGGTAGTCACTTGATTGGCGTGGTAAGCGCGCTATCGTCTTATGTAGCAAGGAGGGACACTCTTTCTCCTCTTGTCTAAATCCATCCAATTTTTCTCAGCATAGTTCGCCTATCAATGCTAATATTGCTCAAGCGTTTTAAGCTGAGTGTCATGTCACAAATGATGGTCCACATCAGTGCGTTGATTCTGGCGTGCCATCTCTCATGACCTCTTCATCAAACTTACACACCTCCGCTGCTTATTCTAGTAATGAACATGTATTTTTTGGAAATATTAAAACTCTTCCTATTACTCATATTGACACCTTATCTATTTCACCAGAATTACCATTGCTTGATGTTTTTGTTGTGCCACACATCACCAAAAATCGTCTTTCAATTAGCAAAATGACACATAGTAATCAAGTTGAATTTTTTCCCCTACAATTCTTATTTTCACATTCAGGACCGGAAATATCAAGAGGTGCTGGCAAGGGGAACGTGCAGTAATGGTCTCTATATTCTCAATCAGGGCAACAAAGAGTTTATGGTTTCTCTCACGTCATCTCAGTTACGAGCCTCCTATGAGAGATGGCATGCTCCTTAGGGACATTTTTATATTGATATTATTTCACTTTTGAATAAACTTGGTTATTTATCTGTTACGTATGTGTTACCAAAACCAAGAGTTTGTTCTTCTTGTCAGCTATCAAAGGCTCGAAATTTACCTTTTTATGCTTAATTCCAAACGTTCTTCAAATGTTCAAGATCTTATTCATTGTGATTTATGGGGTCCGGCTCTCATTTCTTTAATCGATGGTTTTCTTTATTATGTGGCATTTGTTGATGATTTTTCTCACTTCACATGGTTTTGCCCACTACAGTAGAAATCGGATTTCTTTATCGTGTCATAGGCTTTTTTTAGTGTTTTTTCAAAATCAATTTCCATTCATGGTGAAAGTCTTTCAAAGTGATGGAGGAACATAAATTAGGGGAATTATTCCAAGAAAAAAGTATTCATCATCGCTTCTTATGTCCACATGTTGTAACATCCGGCCCCTCACACCACCAATATTGTCCGCTTTGCCCAGAAAAGCTCACGGATTTGTTATCGGTTGCCCAGGTAGAGACTTCCCATGAGATCACCCAAAGTGCTACTACTTCCAGCTGAGCACGCTTAACTGTGAAGCTCTCCTCTCGTCCACTACCGTTTAGCCTAAAACGCATTGGTGATTTAAGAGGCATGACATTTACTTATGAACCAAGGATCTCTCTTATCCACAGCCGATGTGGGATTTGCCTAGGATTTTACAAGCACCCCCCCCCCTTTTGACTCATCGTCCTCAGTGAGGTTTGCCCCACCATCCCATCCGGGATGTAGGATTTGCCTAAGGTGTACCTTGCGACTCCCCCGGGGACTCACCGTCTCTGATGAGGTATGCCCCACAATCCCGAACGGCACAAGAGTGGCTCTGATACCACTTGTAACATATGGCCCCTCGCACCACCAATATTGTCCGCTTTGCCCAGAAGAGCTCACGGATTTGTTTTTGGCTGCCCAGGTGGAGACTTCCCAGGAGGTCACCAATCCTGCTACTACTTCCAGGTGAGCACGCTTTACTTATGAACCAATGATCTCTCTTGTCCACAGACGATGTGGGTTTTTGCCTAGGATGTTACACATTCACTTCAACAAAACGGTCATGTGGAACGGAACCATCGCTACATTACCGAAATCAGACTTGCAATGATGTTTAATGCTCATGCTCCAGCAACTTTATGGGTCAACACTTTTGCTTCGGCCACCTACATTATCTATCGGTTGTCGACACCCCTTATTTCCAACAAGTCTCCATTTAAGCTTCTTTTCCATCAAATACCCTCATATGCAAACTTTAAAACAGTTGGCTTTCGTGTCTTTCCATACCCCTGAGACTATGCACCCAACTAATTACCACAGTGTAGTTACTCATGCTTTTTCATTGGTTATTGCCCACAATTCAAGGGTTATCAGTGCTTAAATCCTTCATCAAAATGAATTTATGCAACCTGATATGTGCAGTTTGATGAAGAGGTCTTTTCATTCAGTGGTATTATTCCAAAAATTGACGAGGCCTCGTTGGTTTTTTCAAACTTTGATGAACCAACTTTGTCACCAAAACAACCAGCACCAATCCCACAACCGCAGCTAAAACCACAACAACCCAACTTACAGCTCGCATCCGTTTTTTGCCTGTTTTCTTTGACCCACTCATTTCCCTCACCACGTGTTTAGCCTACTATGACCCAACCCATAAGCCCAACTACAATTGATCCAACATCATCCATTAATACCCAAACTCACACTCCACTGTCAAATTCTTCATCACCCATTAATCTTGCCTCTCCCCTTGCTACTCTATTGTTAGCCTCTAACATTACAGAACCTTGCACTACCAACTCTCACACATTAGACTCCATTGCTATTGAACCTACCATCAACCTTGCCCCTCAACCAGTTATTCACCTTATGCAAACTGAATCCAATTCCGACATTTTCAAACCCAAACACCAAATTGCTATGTTATTCTCCACGCAACCCGTTACACATGATACTCTTTACTGCACGAGACCCGAAAGGGTATAAATCTGTAGCCAAGCATTCAAAATGGGTTAAAGAAATGGATGAAGAAATGATGGTCATGTCAACTAATCAAACTTGGACTCTTGTTCCATGTCCTTCTAACTCAAATGTTGTGGGTTCAAAATGGGTGTATCTTACAAAACACAATTCTGATTAGCAGTTGATCCTTCAGAACATGATTTATAGCGCAAGGTTTTACTCGAGTTCCTGGGTTGGATTATTCTCTTACCCATTTGTGAAGGCATCCACAGTTTGTGTTTTTCTTGCCTTAGCTACTATAAACAATTGGCATCTTCACCAACTCGATGTTAAAAATGTGTTCTTGAATGGCGACTTAACCGAAACCGTCTATCATGTGCAAAAAGTGGTCTATAATAACATAACCTAACCTAGACACTCTAGTTTTAAATTTATAAACCTAGACTCTCCTAATTCTAGACCATTATACATGCAAGTGTACCTATCTAATGTAGTAAAGCCTAATGAAGTCCAGATATCGAACCCAAAAGACATTAGCGACACTTGAACCTGCCTCTGACTAAAAACTAATTAAATTGGATTAATTGATTATGGTTTGAAAATATTTTTTTAACTATTTGATTAACAAAAACTAAATACACTAACTTACTTAATTAAACGGACCGACAACCTTTGACGACTTCAATAATGGGAAAATCGCTACTTAGGTAAGAATCCTATTTGTGAATCTTGGGTCTCTATGACACCATTAAGCACCCTAGTGGATCCATGATGATTCTCGGGGTGTGGCCAAAAATAAAACACTAAGGGACGTGTAAACTTACAAGTTGGTCGGATTACCTGTCAGTCTCTCCAACAATGTTAAAGTACCCTAAAAGATAGATTACATGTCACTCTCACTATCTCAATACACCCTAAAGCGCAAGGGGTAGCCTAAGAACAACTGATAAGCCACGAAGTTACAATGAAACTAGGGAAATCTAGAGAAACCTCATGTTAGAGCGTTCAAGCCTGAACACCCAATGCCAAAGACAACTCGGTTATCTATTACCTCTTAGTCTCTCGATAAGTAGAAAATAAATCTCTAAAAATCATCAAAAAATTCAATGGAGTTCAATGTATACATGTTTAGGCCACATTTGATTATTTGGTATTTCCATGTTTGACTTTTCCTTATTTCTTCTTCTTTTTTTTTTCTTTTCTTTTTTAAAAAAGGCAAATATTGCTCATATTCTTGCATCAATAAAATTTACTCCCTTGCTTAGGTTTGAAACTTATGTTTGAAGAGGCATTTGACTCTATCAAGTGGGCCAACCAAATCGGCTTTTTAAAAGAGGTAGGTAGGGACGACAAACTGACGAACCCACATGATATCAACAATCGGGATTACCTTTTCTCCCTTTCTGGCATTGCATTAATCTGGATATTATTTATTAACTTATTGGTTACATTTTATATGGGAAAATGAAGATGGTTATACTAATCTTGACAAATGATATTATGAAACGGTATAGGGTAGCTTTATTTGTAATACCTGCTTAAGAGGCACACCATATATATTTTCACATTAACATGTAAAGGAGGTTATATGCAATAAGCTAGTCAACATGATCGATTAAAAATTGGGTTCATAATTGTGGATGAAACAAACAGTCGTTATACATATTTTATTAGGTTTAGTTACAACATTGAATATTTGTTTGTTAACAAAAATCGGTTCTTTGGTTCCAAGATGTTTGTTAATATCCAAACCCGAACCAGACTCAAGGACCCAATTCAAGCGTTATAAATATGGGTAGGTATAATCGGTTCAATTCTTCGGGTTTCTTTGGGCCAACCCTAATTTTGCTCTATACATACAATCTTATTTAATATTATCTTTAGCTATATGAGTTAGTGGATTTTAATAATCCTAATTTTGACCAATTAGCCGGGATTAATATATTACATCTCGGTGAAGCAACAAATCGACTAAAAGGTCGTTTATGGAACAAAGCCTCTACCCTAAATGCCCCTTTCCGAGCTAGGCTCGAGTTCGGCTCGTTTACATCTCCACCACTACTCATCATCCCTTATGCTTTCGTAACCACTATTTGGGTAGTTTTTGTGAGACGGAATTTTGAAATTTTAACATCTAGCATCAACACCAAAATTGAATGTACATTAATGTTTTTAACTACAATTTAAATGATTCTTAACTAAGTAGAAATCTCAAAACAAAACATTGATTCCACATTGCCGGCATTGCCTTGTACTAACTACCAAAAACATGTCAAAATATTGACAATAATGTTAACCAAAAAGTTACTATGATTGAGCAGCTCATGACGAATTAATCGACGTCTCTCTAAATCAACGGTGAGATCACGAGGCAGGAGATGACTAGAATGTAGTATCGTGGCAACCGTTGCGATCGGATTAACTGCCATTGCATTCACTTGTCTTGCAACTGATCCAAACAATAATACTCTAAGACACTGCAACATTACATAAAATTTAGTTACATATGAAGAACAACAACATAAGGAGATGAATAATAGTATTATTAGCTTACCATGACAACTTCAAAGGGTACGGAGTCGTTTCTAATGATGACTGGAAGCAACGTAAATATAAGTGGAGTCTCCTAGAGAGAACATATTTAAAAAGATGATAAACCAAAACATGGGGCTACCACTTTGGATTTAACTAACACTAAAACCAAACCAACACCTTTATTTTGACGAAAAGAATTTGCATATACAAATATATTTATATTAGCAAAGAAATATAAAGAGAATGTTGGTTTATTACAATATGATGTAATGAATCATTTATATAGGACAGGGAGCCTTGTAAAAGAAGTTGATTTATTTTTAGAAGTTGATATTTACCATAATGATATATTTATAAGTTATGGCATCTTAATTACAAAACAGATGCTTTTTTTCATTATTTCTTGAAAGACAAGTTTTTATTTTTTATTTTTGGAATGATTTGTATTTGTAGTTGTGCTTGAGGTGGTTGAATAAACTTTGAAAAACATTAACCATGTTGATGGTTTCTAGGTATAGAGGGTAAATCTTGTGGGCTTATTAACCTCAAGTTCCAAAGCAAGTAAGTTTTTGAAAATTTTATGTGTGTATTTTTACATGCATGTATATGTGTGTATGGATTTGTGTATCTGTAAAAGGGATTAATACCTGGTTTTCGGTCCGGTGTGATTTAAATTATATAATCAAACTATAATATTAAATGCGTTAAAAATTGCATAATGAAATGTGTCATTTAGAAAATAGTACAGTAATAAAAGTAAAATGTTATTTTTGTTCTTGGTTTTCATAATTTGAACGGGCAACAATTATTAAGAAACATTTTATGGATCTAACAAATACAACTACCATCAATCCCTCAATCGATATGCAAATCGAACCCCACATCATATAAGAGAAACACTTCTCAACACTTGTCGTTGCATCCACTAAAATCTAATGATAACTTTAGTAAACGATATAACAAAATTAATGCAAGATGTTTCTTTGTTTATCAATCTTTGCAAACCATTCAAGATGACAAAGTTGTTATTGGGTTTCAACTTATCAATGTAAGTGTTGAGTTCATAGTTAAAAACTTAAAATCATATACATACATCTCAACTAACGTTACTAATTTTTGTATATTAAATTCACCAAAGTAATTTGGATGTTACCTTGTTAAAACGGGTAGTAAAGTCTTGGATTTGCATTTCTGATATTATGTTAAAAGTTGAAACAATAGTGTGGATATGTGATGTTATTTTAAGTGGATAATGTGACAACTGCCCAATCCGACCCGACCCAGGTACCCGTTTTCTGATCCGATTCTTTTTATGATTTAAAATTTTGATTATTAATCTTTGTAAATTTAACGTTTAATAAATTATATATATTTTTATATTACTTACTAATAATAATTCCTTTCCGCCGTCCCTCCCTTTTCTCTCTTGTCGCCATCCTGCCTCTTTTTCTCTCTTGTCGCCGTCCCGCCTCTTTTTCTCTCTTGTCGCCGTCCCGCCTCTTTTTCTCTCTTGTCGCCGTCCCGCCCCTCTGCTTAACCCCTTAAGCCTTGAAACCCTTTTTCTCTTAACTCTTTGCTTGTCCTTTGGTTCTTCCCGCCTAAGGATCTCTGCGCAGCTCCACGCGCCAGACTCCTTACAAGGAAGCCTGCGCGAAGACCAACTGTTCCTGCGATACGCGAGGCAAACTGTTCCCGCAGCGCGCTAAGAATGGTAGTTCTTCCCGCGGCGCGCTAAGGATTATAGTTCTTCCCGCGGCGCGCTAAGAATTGTAGTTCTTCCCGCGACGCGCTAAGGATTATAGTTCTTCCCGCGGCGCGCTAAGAATTGTAGTTCTTCCCGCGACGCGCGAAGAATTGTTCTCTGTCTGCCTCCGCCCTCGCGCGCGCTCGAGTCTTCTCGCGCTAGACCTTAAGTCTTTTCTTCTGTTTAGGTCAGCTTGTATGCTTTTGAAATATCTTATCTTTTGTATGAGCACTGTAGGTCAGTTCCGACATCTGTCCGAAAAGCCACTTTCGGCGCAGCATGCGCACCAATCCTATTGGTTGACAGAAAAAGTGACTGACATAATCTTTTGAAATCTTCTTTTGCATGTCTTGAACAGTGCTTTATCTGACACCTCTCATGCTTTATCTGTAACCTGTCAGCTTTTCCCCATCCCCTGCAGCTGCCGGCTTATCTTTTAATATCTTTTGCTTTTGGTTTCTTGTACTTTTTAATATCTTTTGCTTGATTTGATAAGATCTTTTCCCCTTTTTAAGGGATTGTGTTCCCTAGGGTTTTCCTATAAATTAAGCTAAGTTTATTAACACTACACACACTACACTTAAGCACTCCCCAAATCTCTCTCCCTTTGCTCTCTGCCGTAGTTCCTCAGCAGCGCCACTCCCCTCTTTGCCTCCTTCTTCTCTTCTGTTCTGCCCAGATTCTCGGTAAATATAAATATATAGTTTGTTTTAATTTGTTTAACTAACAAAAATCGATACTTACTGCATATATTCAAGACATAAAAACCAATAACCTCTTATTTCTAGGTTAACTTGTGCTTGTTTAAAAGTTGGTTCTTGCATTATCTTTCAACACACCTTTTTCAGGTGAGTAATCTCGTACTTAATCCCCTTTTATTTTTAACGTTTTGGGATGTTCATGTGTTCGTACAACTTGAGTCTTAAACTTGTTTATGAAATTTATGTGCGCAAAACCCCATGTGTTATGGACGTTTACTTGGCTGTTTATTTGTATGTGTGAATCATTAACCGCTTTGACGGCCTATTCCGAAGTTTTCATGGATCCATTAGATGAACACGGGAGACCTATCGTTTACGGTTTTCTTGTTTTGTTACACATGCACGTATGATTTCTTGTTTTTGTGCTCAATTGGGAGCACGGATTGAACTATGAGCTATGATCTAAGGCTTGATCACAATCTGATTACACCCTATGTTAAACCCCAGTTAAGCACATGTTGCGCGCAATGTTTGTTATTATCTATTTATATCTATTAAACTTGATTTCTCACCGACACGCAAGTGTTGACGTTTTATTTTAACACATGTTCAGGTTTGCTGTAGCTGCTTTTGGAAATCTCAAGGACACGTAGGATGTTTTCTTTTTCTTTGGACCTAGATTAAAATGTAACAAGACGAATTATGTTATTTGAATATTTTGAGTTATGATATGATTTGTGTTACTTTATGATTTGTGTTCTGCGCGTGCGCAATGAAAACGTATTTATTAAATATTGACACCCAAATAGTGTCACGAGTAATGAAACAATACGTGGCGCCCCGATGTATAATCCGCCATCGGTCGGGGTGTTACAGATTGGTATCAGAGCTCCGTGACTTTAGGATAGGTGGTTAGACGTAACGACCTAGAATACCGAAGAGTCCCTTCTCGCGCATGAGAAATATCTCATGTATGCGCGCTAATTGTTAATTACTCGATATTTATAAATTATGCTTGCGCATACGCAGCACATGATTTCATGTTTATTTCGCGATCTTTCGATTTTTATTGTTAAATTTCAATTTGTTTCTTTACTTGCATATTCGGTTGTTGTGGGGATTGAAAATCCGAGAAGTCATGGTGGTACATGAATAGTTGATTTTCAATTACCATTAACTTTATGTTTTAAATTGAAGATTTGAAAAGTCATGGTGATAATGAATTGTCAATCTCCAATATTCATTTGCTCGATATTTTAAATTGAAGATTTGAAAAGTCATGGTGATACATGAATTGTCAACCTTCAATGCTCATTTACTCGATATTTTAAATTGAGAACTCGGAAAGTCATGGTGATGCATGAATTGTCGATTTTCAATTCGAATTTATTACCTGTATTAAGTTTACATTTAAATTCATATTTTACTTCAAAATTTGATAGCATTTAACTCCGTGAAACAAGCTTTACGACGATATACCTTGCGCTAAAACGATTTCCCATACCAAGATATTAACAAAAATTAAAACTTTTATAGAATGCCTCCGCTATCAGCTCGTTATCAGAGGAGAGAAGCCGCGCGCAGACGTAGGCAGCAACGTTCCCAGGAAATGGCCGCCGCAATAGCCCAAGCCTTAAACCAATACAATACCAACCCCTCCGGATACAATATTAAATCCTTTAATGCGGGTAACCCTCCGAAATTCACAGGGCTTGAAGGAGCCACCGTAATGCTCCAATGGCTCGAGAAAATTGAGAACACCTTCCTCCATACCCAATACCCTCCAGACCGACGAACCTTATACGCCTCAAGTGTCCTGGAGTCAAGGGCGCTTACTTGGTGGAACGGAGTAGCTCATGCGCGTGGCGCAGAGGCTGCTTCTAGCATGCTCTGGGAGGAATTCAAGGAACTCTTGACTAGAGAATTCTGCCCTCCCAACGAAATAAAGCGCCTTGAGGAGGAATTTTGGAACTTGAAGCAGTACAGTGGCGAAGCGCGCGAGTACGCTACGCGCTTCCACGAACTAAGTTTGCTGGTCCCACACCTAGTTACCCCTTCCCGCCGAGCCATCGAGAAGTTTCTTGGGGGTCTCCCCATGGAAATTCAAGATTCTGTATGGGCCAGGAACCCAGCAACCCTCTCTGACGCCATCGAGTTGGCCGCTGTGCTCAGCGACAACCATGTCAGGGCAGGAACCCTGTTCCTGCGGGGAGCCGAAAAGACCAAACTCACCAAGACTGTCCTAGAACCAACAGAAACCAAGCCAGAACCCTCAAACCGTAACAACCGCAAGCGTAGGCGCAGACCCAATCATCAAACCTACGCGCTTACCAACCCGCTCGTTGTCCAGCAACCCGCCTACCAACCTCCAGTACACGCTCTTAACCCACTGTCAACCTACCCAACACCCTCTGTAGTCCATAACTATGCCTTAACCAATCCCGCACTCCCTGCCCCGCCAACTAAGAAACCTTACACAGGAAACCAACCCTTTTGCCCAACCTGTAGACTTCACCATCCAACTCAAGTCCCGTGTCAACAATGTAACCGATGTGGCCGTACTGGCCACACTGCTGAGAACTGTAGAGTCCTTCCCGCCAACCCAATCGCGCAAACACCACCAACTTACCCGCTAAACCCACAACCAACATACCCTAATCCACGACCCAGGTCGTGCTATAACTGCGGTGACCCCAGTCATTTCCGGAACGCGTGCCCGAGACTGCAAGTACAAATTACGCAAGCTAATCCGGTTAACCAAATTTCAAACCAAGTGACGCGCGGCCGAGCTTTTAATATAACCGCGCACCAAGCGCAAGCGAATAATGACTTGGTTAATGGTACATTTTTACTTAACGGACAATATGCATCTATACTTTTTGATACTGGCGCCGATAGAAGTTTTATTTCTCGCGCATTTGAGCAAAAACTTGCGCGACCGCGAAAGAACTTAAACGAAAACTTTTCAGTTGAATTGGCTAATGGTGAAACTATTTTAATAAACTCCGTGATCAAAGATTGCACGCTTAACCTTAATGAACATGATTTTCTAGTCGACCTCATACCCATGCCTCTTGGAAGTTTTGATGTTATTATTGGAATGGACTGGCTCTCGCAAAATCGCGCCGAAGTAATCTGCGCCAAGAAGTTGATTCGCATTCCCCGGGAAGATGGTCAAGATCTTCATATCTACGGCGAGAAACCATCTAACGGTCTTAAACTTATGTCATGCTCTGAAGCCCGAAGACTTTTGCGGAAGAAATGTGTAGCGTTCTTAGCTCATGTGGTCAAACCCGATGAAGGAAAGAAGAAACTTTCTGAAATCCCCATCGTGCGTGACTTTCCTGAAGTCTTTCCCGATGATCTTTCTGATTTACCTCCCGCTCGGGAAGTCGAGTTTCGTGTTGATCTTGTCCCTGGTGCATCCCCCGTAGCCAAATCTCCTTATCGACTTGCACCCGCTGAAATGCAAGAATTGGCAAGTCAACTTCAAGAGTTGACCGATAAAGGATTCATTCGCCCTAGATCTTCGCCGTGGGGTGCTCCGGTGTTGTTCGTTAAAAAGAAAGACGGTTCGTTTCGCATGTGTATCGATTACCGCGAGCTGAACAAGCTCACCATTAAGAACCGGTATCCCTTACCGCGTATTGACGACCTCTTTGACCAACTCCAAGGTGCCTCTTGTTTCTCCAAAATCGATCTCCGTTCTGGCTATCACCAGTTGCGCATCCGCGAAGAGGATATTCCCAAGACTGCCTTTCGAACCCGCTACGGTCATTTTGAATTCTTGGTCATGCCCTTCGGTTTAACCAACGCACCCGCTGTTTTCATGGATCTGATGAACCGGGTGTGTAGATCTTTCTTGGACCGATTCGTGATCGTGTTTATCGATGACGTTCTGGTGTATTCCAAAACCAAGGCCGAGCATGAACAACATCTTCAGTTGGTGTTGCAAAAGCTTCGAACCGAGCAACTCTATGCCAAACTCTCCAAGTGTGAGTTTTGGTCGGATGAAGTACAGTTTCTTGGTCATGTTGTAAACAAGATGGGTATTCATGTCGACCCATCCAAAATTGAAGCAATCAAGAACTGGATTGCACCGTCCACTCCTACCGAAATCCGTTCCTTTTTGGGCTTAGCTGGTTACTACCGGCGATTCATTTTGAACTTCTCAAAAATCGCCTTGCCTTTAACAGCAATAACGCGCAAAGGCAAACCGTATGTTTGGGGCTCTAAGCAAGAAGAAGCCTTTCAAACGCTCAAGCAATTGTTGTGCGAAGCTCCTCTTCTAGCGTTACCTGAGGGTACTGACGACTTTGTCGTTTATTGCGATGCCTCCAACCAAGGTCTCGGTTGTGTACTTATGCAACGAGGCAAGGTTATCGCTTACGCGTCAAGGCAACTCAAAATTCATGAAAAGAATTATACGACTCACGACCTCGAACTTGGTGCAGTTGTATTTGCCTTAAAAATCTGGAGACACTACCTCTATGGGACTAAGTGTATCATTTACACCGACCATAAAAGCCTTCAACACATTTTTGATCAAAAGGAACTTAACATGAGACAACGCCGATGGAACGAACTCATCAGCGATTACGATTGTGAGATCCGATATCACCCTGGAAAGGCTAATGTGGTAGCCGATGCGCTCAGCCGCAAACCCAGTCAACTCAACTGCATCTTGCCGCGCACGCAGCTTCGTTTCGCGCCGATCCAAAACAATCTTGAATCGCGCATTCGCGACGCGCAGCGCGTATCGATCAGCAAAAGCAACCTACGCGCCGAGTTAGCGTGTGGTGCAGAAGTACATCTAGTCCCTAACCTGAATGGAATTCTCTGTTATCTCAATCGCATCTGGATCCCCAATGATGAGAATCTTCGCTCTGTCATACTGAGTGAAGCGCACAAAACTCGATATTCCATTCATCCTGGTGCTGACAAAATATACAAAGATTTGCGCCTTTCTTATTGGTGGCCTGGTATGAAAAAGGATATTGCTGTGTTCGTAGCTAAATGCCTAACTTGTTCTAAGGTAAAAGCTGAACATCAACGCCCATCTGGTTTGCTCGAACAACCTGAAATTCCTACGTGGAAATGTGAAAGTATAGCAATGGACTTTATCACCAAGTTACCCTTGACCGCAAGCAAACATGATAGCATTTGGGTAATAGTGGATCGATTGACCAAGTCTGCCCACTTTCTGCCCATTCGTGAAACCTACCGTGTTGAACAACTTGCGCATCTTTATGTTAAAGAAATTGTCTGCCGTCATGGTACTCCTTTGAGCATCATATCCGATTGCGATGGCCGTTTTATATCTCGCTTTTGGAAATCTCTCCAATCTGCGTTAGGGACTCGTTTGGACATGAGTACTGCATATCATCCTCAGACCGACGGACAGTCTGAGCGAACCATCCAAACCCTTGAGGATATGCTTCGATCTTGTGTTCTTGATTTTGGAGGTAATTGGGATTCACACCTACCTCTGATCGAGTTCTCTTATAATAACAGCTATCATTCCAGCATCGGTATGGCCCCATTTGAAGCACTTTATGGTCGAAAGTGCCGCTCACCGATTTGTTGGAGCGAAGTGGGTGAAGTTCAAATCACAGGACCCGAACTAGTTCAAGAGACAACCGATAAAATCGCCAAGATCCGTGATCATCTGCTGACTGCCAGAAGCCGACAGAAGAGTTACGCAGATCGCAGGCGGAAGCCTCTCGAATTTCTAGTTGGTGATCTTGTTCTCCTCAAAGTGTCGCCCTGGAAGGGTGTTGTCCGCTTTGGGAAGAAAGGTAAGCTTGCACCTCATTATGTTGGTCCATTCAAGATTCTTGCGAGGGTGGGAAAAGTTGCCTACAAACTGGACCTGCCGCCCGCGCTCAGCAATGTGCATCCAACTTTCCATGTATCCAATCTCAAGAAATGTTTAGCTGACGAGAACCTCCACATACCACTTGATGAAGTTCAAGTTGATGAGTCTATGCATTTCGTTGAGAAGCCTGTTGAGATTATGGATCGCGAGGTAAAGCAAACCAAGCGCAGTCGCATCCCTATTGTCAAAGTTCGTTGGCAGTCCAAGCGCGGAGCCGAGTTCACTTGGGAAAGGGAAGATCAGATGAAGATCAAGTACCCGCACCTTTTCTCTGCGCAACCTACTTCGAGATAAATTTCGGGACGAAATTTCTTAAAGTAGGGGAGACTGTGACAACTGCCCAATCCGACCCGACCCAGGTACCCGTTTTCTGATCCGATTCTTTTTATGATTTAAAAATTTGATTATTAATCTTTGTAAATTTAACGTTTAATAAATTATATATATTTTTATATTACTTACTAATAATAATTCCTTTCCGCCGTCCCTCCCTTTTCTCTCTTGTCGCCGTCCTGCCTCTTTTTCTCTCTTGTCGCCGTCCCGCCTCTTTTTCTCTCTTGTCGCTGTCCCGCCTCTTTTTCTCTCTTGTCGCCGTCCCGCCCCTCTGCTTAACCCCTTAAGCCTTGAAACCCTTTTTCTCTTAACTCTTTGCTTGTCCTTTGGTTCTTCCCGCCTAAGGATCTCTGCGCAGCTCCACGCGCCAGACTCCTTACAAGGAAGCCTGCGCGAAGACCAACTGTTCCTGCGATACGCGAGGCAAACTGTTCCCGCAGCGCGCTAAGAATGGTAGTTCTTCCCGCGGCGCGCTAAGGATTATAGTTCTTCCCGCGGCGCGCTAAGAATTGTAGTTCTTCCCGCGACGCGCTAAGGATTATAGTTCTTCCCGCGGCGCGCTAAGAATTGTAGTTCTTCCCGCGACGCGCTAAGAATTGTTCTCTGTCTGCCTCCGCCCTCGCGCGCGCTCGAGTCTTCTCGCGCTAGACCTTAAGTCTTTTCTTCTGTTTAGGTCAGCTTGTATGCTTTTGAAATATCTTATCTTTTGTATGAGCACTGTAGGTCAGTTCCGACATCTGTCCGAAAAGCCACTTTCGGCGCAGCATGCGCACCAATCCTATTGGTTGACAGAAAAAGTGACTGACATAATCTTTTGAAATCTTCTTTTGCATGTCTTGAACAGTGCTTTATCTGACACCTCCCATGCTTTATCTGTAACCTGTCAGCTTTTCCCCATCCCCTGCAGCTGCCGGCTTATCTTTTAATATCTTTTGCTTTTGGTTTCCTGTACTTTTTAATATCTTTTGCTTGATTTGATAAGATCTTTTCCCCTTTCTAAAGGATTGTGTTCCCTAGGGTTTTCCTATAAATTAAGCTAAGTTTATTAACACTACACACACTACACTTAAGCACTCCCCAAATCTCTCTCCCTTTGCTCTCTGCCGTAGTTCCTCAGCAGCGCCACTCCCCTCTTTGCCTCCTTCTTCTCTTCTGTTCTGCCCAGATTCTCGGTAAATATAAATATATAGTTTGTTTTAATTTGTTTAACTAACAAAAATCGATACTTACTGCATATATTCAAGACATAAAAACCAATAACCTCTTATTTCTAGGTTAACTTGTGCTTGTTTAAAAGTTGTTTCTTGCATTATCTTTCAACACACCTTTTTCAGGTGAGTAATCTCGTACGTAATCCCCTTTTATTTTTAACGTTTTGGGATGTTCATGTGTTCGTACAACTTGAGTCTTAAACTTGTTTATGAAATTTATGTGCGCAAAACCCCATGTGTTATGGACGTTTACTTGGCTGTTTATTTGTATGTGTGAATCATTAACCGCTTTGACGGCCTATTCCGAAGTTTTCATGGATCCATTAGATGAACACGGGAGACCTATCGTTTACGGTTTTCTTGTTTTGTTACACATGCACGTATGATTTCTTGTTTTTGTGCACAATTGGGAGCACGGATTGAACTATGAGCTATGATCTAAGGCTTGATCACAATCTGATTACACCCTATGTTAAACCCCAGTTAAGCACATGTTGCGCGCAATGTTTGTTATTATCTATTTATATCTATTAAACTTGATTTCTCACCGACACGCAAGTGTTGACGTTTTATTTTAACACATGTTCAGGTTTGCTGTAGCTGCTTTTGGAAATCTCAAGGACACGTAGGATGTTTTCTTTTTCTTTGGACCTAGATTAAAATGTAACAAGACGAATTATGTTATTTGAATATTTTGAGTTATGATATGATTTGTGTTACTTTACGATTTGTGTTCTGCGCGTGCGCAATGAAAACGTATTTATTAAATATTGACACCCAAATAGTGTCACGAGTAATGAAACAATACGTGGCGCCCCGATGTATAATCCGCCATCGGTCGGGGTGTTACAGATAACTGGTTTAATGTAGGTTAATAGGCGTATTTAGTTTTAAAATAGACTAAATACTTATTTAAGTAACATAAAAAATCAATTGCTTATGGGTGTCGATGGTTATAAATCCTTAATGGGTTCTAGTATAAATGGGTTACGGTTGTAACCTGTTTGTCTATGAGATGGATCAAGATAAAAAACTTTATGGTATGTCTGGTATGGGGTAATGAATGACTCATTACTATTTCATTAACATGTTTGGTTATAATGTGAAAATGACATGAATTATTAGTTTTTTTTATTTTTTGGTAAGCTAGAAAAGGCCGGAATAGAATAAAATGACATTGAGTGGCAGTGGGATGGTGATGGTGGTGGGTGGTGGCGGTGGTGGATGGCGATGGGCGATAGCGATTATTGATGGTAGCAGGTGGTGGGGATATTGGGTGGTGGTGGTGGGAAGTGGCGGGTGGTGGGCGGTGGTGGTGATTGTCGGGAGCGATGGTTGGTGGTGGTGGTGGTGGGTGGCGAGCATTAATGGTGGTGGTGGTGGTGGTGGGCGTCGGTGGCGATGGGTAGGAGCGATTGTTGGTGGTGGTGGCAGTGGTAAGCGGCGGGTGGTGGTAGTGGTGGCCGGGAGCGATGGGTGGTGGTGGCGGCGGGTGGTGGTGATGGTTGGCGGGCGGCAGAGGCGGTGGGTGGTAGCGGGCGGCAGAGGCGGCGGGTGTGGTGGTGAGAGGGCAATGGGTAGTAGTGGTGGAAGGGTGGTGAAGATGATATAGTGTGAAAGAGATGTGGAATGAAAAAAAACAATGGGACGAATGGAATGAATTTTTGGTGTTTTAAAGGGAATGAAATGAACATTGTAATTGGGTGATTCCATTCTATTTACCAACCAACACATTTTTTTTTCATTTCATCATAATGGTCTATTTCATTTCATCTCTCATTCATGCATACCAAACGCTACCTAATAACTTGAATCAATAATTTTAGTTGGGTTGTTTTAAGATGCTGTGGGTTGTAAAGGTTACACTTTGCTGATTTTTTTTTTATAAAACTCATTTTTTATTATATAGAAACATAGATATTACATCAACATAGCAGGTAGGCGGGCAACAAGCTGTGCCGCCACCCATTTCTGAATTGCAAACCCTAACCTGCTAAAGACATACCCCCGCTCCTTTGGAGTCGACACATTGCTATGCACAACCCGTTGGACCCTGGTTAGGAAACGGATAGCTTCCGGTGCCAAGGAGCCAAAGGTATCAAAAGCCAGAGGGACAAAAACATGTTGGTTCTCTTCGCAGGCTTTAGCATGTTTCTCCACCTTCTTCGTTTCAGCCCTTTTCATTGCTTGCCCAGCTACAAACCCATTATCCCTCAAACCAGCTAAAGGAGATACCCCTATTAGGTCAACACAAGCGTGTTTTCCCCCGGCCCAGCCAAAGACGAGCAAATCTGCCGGTCGTAGAGTGGATCTCCCTTCCGTGGTAAGGAAGTTTACGGGGGCTTCCTTTTTAGCTGATATCCCAGCTTGCCTTAAGATGTCCCAAAGAACGTCCCACACCCAATCATGTCGGTATTTGAACCCAGGCATCTCCTTGCAATGAACCGCATGCTCTCCGAATTAATTCAGGCAAGCCTTACGGCAGATCGGACATGTTTCGTCTTCTGGGTACATTGGGACCATCAAACGGTACGTAAGAATGGCCCCATACTCGACTGCAGACATGCTTTGGCCCAAGCCATCAATCGGGATAACGGCTAGAAAATCTTGGGCATGAGGACCTTGTAAGCATTCAATAACCGCCTTCTATCGGGGGGACAATCCAAAAACTTCTCCCAGGCTCTGAGCGATTTTGCCAAAAAGGGCATTCGCCAACTGAGTGAGGAATTGGGATTAATCTTTAATAAGTGTAGGGTTAATTAAGTTTTGTTTTAAAATAGATTTTTTTACCTGGTGTGTTGCGCCAGGGCAGATTGATATGTCTATGTACCAGTCATGTTAGGATGGTGCACTAATGTGGGTTTGATGAGTAGTCAAATAATTATTAACTATATTACGCTAATCTAGAGACTAAGTAATATTGTAGACTCTTTTAAACTCGATAAAACTATTGACCGACAAGTAAACCAATCGACTCAAGTAAAGCTAAATAAGTTTGGATATCGAACCCACAAGACTCTTTTAATTACGCAAATTAACTAATTAGACTCAACAAACTGACACAAATACTTATTTTTATATTTATTAAAGGGGGTTTTAAATTAAGTAATATCTATCTATTCTAATAAAGTAAAATAATTGTAACACATGTCAGTTTATGGTTAAACCTTACAATTATTTTCCCTCCAAAATTAAGATCTTAATTGACCCTAATGCATGTTCATATTCACTTTCCTTTTACATCTTACTTATATTATATTTATAAACTTTTATAAAATAAATATTGACATATTATTTTACTATATACTCCAAAATAGGGGTGTGCAAGAATCGGTCCTACCCGAAAGCCGACCCAAAAATAGACTGAAACCGAGACCCTTATGTTAATTAGGGTAGTTCTTCGGTTCTCATAATTTTGAATTTTCGGGTTTGGGTCGGTTATCGGGTCTAGAATGAGGAAAACCGAATTGAAAAGGACCGGCCCGATTATCTTGAATGCAAGAAAGTTTTAGCTCAAGTCCCAATCCAGTGAAGCAATTAATTCACTACACAATAAAAAAGGTATTTTGGCTTTTCACCTAACCTAATATTATCAATTTAATCTGATATTTTTATTAGAAGGTAAGTCGGCAACTACCCCATTATCACAAAAGTAACCATATGTTACAATCGAAGTGAAGAACACGAGCAGATCAAGTTGCAACGACACAACAAAATTGAAGATCTAAATACATTGTGTAGTGTACAACCGAAAATAAATTACCTGCAATCATGTTGAGCATCCGGGCAGCAAAGCATTCATCGGTTTTTTAATGATTATAGCAGTCAGCGGGTTCAAATTCATTCATGTGTTGTGATTTTAGGCCAACAGGTTCGCATTTGTATCAGATTGCATTATCATTCATCGGTTTCGGTCTTTAATCGATACCCGAACAGCCAAGACCGAATAAACCCTAAACCCGAAATGACAACCCAGGTCCGACCATTGGTTCTTTTTATTCTCTATTCTCGGGTTTCGGTCAACGTCGGGTATTACCCGGTTCGGTCAGGTCATGCCAAAATGCTCACCCCTACTCCAAAATACTTGGTGAAATCCAATATTTAACAACAAACCATGTTTGTTAAAGATTGAAAAGAATATATGATTTAAGATGTTATCATTAATATATTTTATTATGTATATTGTTGAAGATTATAAGGAAAACCAAAACTCGAACATGTTTTCACTTTACAAAGTAATTTTTTTAATTATTAAATCATAAATCTATGCTTAAAAGTTGATCCATTTTTTTTAAATCAATCCATTTATCTATTATTATTATTACTATTATTATTGTAAATTGTCATATAAATTTATAAATTATAAATATATACTTTAAATCTATCAATTTATTTTTCGGTTAATTTAGTAAACTATGAATAGTTACTACTAAACGATACAATAAAGTGGCAGACAAACAGGCAACAAGCTGCGCCGCAACCCCCTTTTGAATAGCAAAGTCAATCCTACCAAAAACGAAGCTTTGGGACCTAGGAGCCGAAGAGGTTCCGTGTACGACACGCTGAAGCCTACTAAAAAAATTCAAAGCCTCGGGCCAGGATAATATATTTTTTCAGTTAATTTAGTAAATATATATCAATAACTTTCATATACAACAAAGTTTATCATATTTAATTTCTTGGTTTTTTTATCAAGGATTGTTTCGGGTTTTGTGGAACTTAAATTTGGTTTTAATAGTAAAAATTTGGTATATAGAAAATTTGTTATGGGTAAAAATGAGAATTCTAAGTATTTTTAAAAGTGTGAGAATATAAATAGATTTATCGTCAAATTTATTACGGGTTCAAAGTGTTGACTTGAAATATTAAACGGATTAAAGTTAGTTTTTGAAACATGATTTGGGTTTCAAATTTATTTCAATGACATTTTTGAAAAAAGCAAAAGGTTCGGGATTTGGTAAATTGACTATTTTTCTCTCAAATATTAAGATTTACGAATAGATAGTGAACACTTATGACATGCCACACAAGGCCTACAAAGCTTCTAACCTGTAACAAATTTGAAACATTTGTGTTAGCATTAACTTTTCCTTCTATGGTGATCAGAACAATGTATGGGAAGCATGTCATGTAAAACTATGCTCAAATGAAGCAAAACATTCACAAAATTAAATGGGTTAACATGTTATTTTTTATGTTGTCAAACTTATCAAAAAACAAATTCATGGTTTATCTCAGTAAAACATAGTTCTTGAAGAACATACATCGTTATAATTTAATGTTCTCATTTCCTTCTATGAGTTGTAAATTCATAACTATATATATTATATATAAAGGTAATGTTCATTCAGTATTTAGGCCGTGTGTTTAGAAAAACTATTATATGAGAAGTCTTCTTCTTAAATTTTTTCATTATACATATATGATATTGATAATGAAAGTTTCAATAAAATGAGCGTTCTCGGATACGTTATTGCACGTGCTTTTTTTATTAAGTTCATTTAAAAAAATCATTTTGTGATATATATATATATATATATATATAATATCAATTTAGGGCCATTTACATATTTCCCCTTATTAAGTATCTTAATTACATATTTCCCCAACTTTAATAAAACAATTACATATTTCCCTTTTTTAAAACATGTATATTACATATTTACCCAAATCACTAAAATGAATTTATTAGTTGACTATTATACCCTTTAGTTAAAAAATACAAAATAAAAAGACATATCAAAATCATGAAGATCCCGATCCCCGACTCCCATTCATTCACCCATCGTCATTATTATCATTATTCTCTCCGGGCACCGACTCCCATTGAAGTTGCCACTCCCAACCCACTGTTCACCATTTTCATCATCTCCGACGTTCACCACTCTCTCCACCAGTTACCGCTGTTGAAACCCACCAACCTCTGCCGGCCACCATCACTATTGAAACCCACCGCAAACCACCTCCGTTGAAACCCACCGCAGACCACAACCGTTGAAACCCACGACAAACCACCCCACCTCCACCGACCACCACCACCCTCTCCTCCTGTTCTCCCCATTGTTCTCAACCACCACTGTCTGATTCCATCATCCCTAATGTTAGTTCGTAGGTTGGCTGAGCATTGCCGGTTAGGTCTCGTCGTCGGCGCCGTTGGGTTGCTCCAGATGTAGTCAGAGAGGAAACATTCATAAATTAAGGTTGCTAGAATTGAAAAGAAATTTAAAAAGGGTATTTGGGTCATTTTGTGTGAAAAGGGGAAATATGTAATAAGATTTTAAGGGTTGGACAAATATGTAATAAGGCCTCTTAGTAAGGGGATATATGTAAAAATCTCATCAATTTATATACACATAGTATAGATACAAGCATAGATGCAATATATTTTTTCATATACGTTATGTAATTATTTTCTTTACTTGTAATTTTATAATTTAGATAATCACGTGTGTTACACGGGCTCTAAAACTAGTTAAACCACATAGGCTTGAATCCCTTAAGTTGCAGTTATCAATTAATTGAAAAATACTTGTTATGAAACTGAGATCGTAAAATAGACACTAAAAACTAAACCCGAAAAGGACCCATGACCCTTCTAAAAAAAACACATATGGGTTTCTAATAAGTTTTAAGAGACACCAGTTTATATATTAAGCTCCCTTACGGTTATCTAATTAATTATGAACGGGTACCTTTGTAACGAAATTCTACGTTACACCACGGAAATCAAAGGTAATTTGATAAACTCAATTGACTCGATAGACAAGGTTAATTAATCAAACCTAGGCGGACTCCTTACGAAGAACTAAATCTAGCAATCTTAATCAACAAAGATCTAACAATAACCTATCACCTTACAGCTTTTTAGATAGCAACACACTTTTATTCGTTTGACTAATAATATTATTCCTACAATCTTATTGCAAATCAATCATAAACTACTTAAGAACACACAGTAAATGTCCCAAACAAAATCCAATTATATGACATACAATCATCAATGATAATGTGGAATAATTAAATTCAACAAACATAACCAAGCACACATATGCATCAATTAAATAAAGCCAAACTGTTTACTGGTTCATAAAACCATAACGAAAAACAAATGCAAATCAAAATCAAACATTAACAAAGGTTCATCAGAAGCCTATGCAGTCTATAATGTTTAGCCTAGCATCTTAAAATCAAATAAAACAATAATAAAAGAAATCATGATGAAGGGTATAAGCTTCACCGGGTGGTTCCTTACCTTCAAAACCGCCAAATAACTCCAATATAAGCTCCAAGAAACCTCAAATTCGTCTGATGGCTGACAGGTATCTTTCATGTTAAGGTTAAGGGTGTTTATATAGTGAAACTGGGGCCAAAACCTAACAAAAACATAAGTTTCTGGAATATTTGTCTCTAAGCGTTGCGCGACCAACTAATGGGTTTTTGGCAGCGCGACATGGCTTGCTCCTATAGGGGCCGGTCCGATCGGTTCTTCTTCCGGTTCCTAACCTGATGCATTCCGGCTTCACGTTTAGGCTTATTTTGACTCGTTTTTCTCCCTTTTCAACTACGTTCATCTTCCGGAACCTACAAACCCCAAATATGCAATCTTAACTAAAAACGAACAAAAACTAATAAAATATTATATAGGAAAATATATATATTTATCATTATATCAAATATCCCACACTTACTCTTTTTTCGTCCCTGAAAATGTCTAAGGCAATGGAATCAAAATCGAAAAATATAGTCTTAAAAACATATAGATTAATTTAAAGTTTAGAAAAACGCAAAAACTGCGATCACCGATATTGTTGTCCACTTAAACCCATGTCTTGATCCTTACCGGGACAAATAAGATCTAACAATTTCTTTATTTATATAACTCTTTGGTTTACACAGTTAAGACTCGTTTATTTTCAGTTGTTACCGGACTAAACCACCCCAACTTGACTTAAACATCAAAATTAGCAGATTTAAAATTTCCGTTGCTCTTTTTGCATGAATAGTTAAGACGATCAAGGGTATTGTTTATCCACCTAAATTTAAGCATCAAAGTTTACCAAAGTAGCCATTAGATATGATTAAGGTATAATTAGTTACTTAATTAGCTAGTGTTCTCCACAACATGACATACCCCCGTTATCAAGCAATACCCCAAACCCTTCACCATAGGTGAGTATGCACGAATTCATCTGTAGGGTTTACAAGTTGCGTGTCCTTTGTGATCCGTTTCTTAATGGTAGTGAGACGCGAGCAAGGGGACCCCACATGGCTAACAGCGTGGATGATCAAGTCTGTAGTGTATTTTAACTTTTAAGTACGTAACGATCAAGTTTAATGACTTATGTTTAGCAGATAACTGCAGGTTATCTCTTTTTTAGCTTTTAATATTCACAAATCCACTTAGGAAATGTGAATACCCAGATGATAAAATGCAAACAGACCCAGAGTCTTCGGACCCGAGAGATCTCATCAATACAAGATTTAAGGTTATAAAACCATACGCCAATTAAATGTAAAACACTAAAACTAAATGATTTAAGATTTATATCACCGGCTACTTGGCATACTCTAACTTTAAACCTACCCAAGAATCATATGATAACGTATTCAAATTTAAAATTCATAATATTTATAATATTTTCTCATTCATACGAAAAATTAAGGCTTGAGTATAGCCCGACCTTTCATTACTTATTTGCCACGGACAAAACGTTTTACCCACTAGAGATTATATCTATTTGTTACTCATTTATCAAGCTGCCCTTTCATTCTCAAGGCTGAGCCTACCGATACATCCCAAGTTAAGTGCGTTTTCTTTTATATTATCTCATATTGTTAGTAGTTTGAAAAACCAATTTCCAATAGTTATCATCATCTTTCATTTAAATGCAAAAACTATATTTAAAGGACATTTTTATTATATATTTTGTTATTATTTTTTTTTATTAACAGAGGTTAAATTTAAACTACGACTCAAATATCCCATCCCCATAATCAAATTTTGCATTGTCCTCAATGCAAGGATAAGGGCGACTTAAAATAAAAATAAAAAATAAAATAAAGTCGAACTACAAAATACTAAAAACCTAAAAGTAAAAATAAAAACAAAATAAAAAGTAAAATAAGTTAGATAATGGAAAAGACTTAGCTGGTAATATGCGTGTGAAATACAATGCCAAAGGTCTTCTTCCATGAATGCCCTCCAACTCTGAACGTGCTCATCAAACAGTACCTCCTTCACTCACACACGAATGGAAACGAAAAAAGTTCAACAAATCATATCTAATAATATATCTTATCAAACTGGTAGATATTAAGCAATTAAGGTATTTTCAACCAATATATAAAACATGACCAATCAGCAGCAAATAAATAAACATAAAGTATACGGCTCCACTGCTACTCCATCCCCACACTTGTCTTTTTCATTAAACTATTCCTTGGGGATCATCTCTATAGCTCACTCAATCTTTCTTCAACCTAGCAAAACTTAAAAACATAAAAACAAAGAATAACTACAAAAATTACGTTAGGAACTCGATGACTTATACAAAACTCAAACAACTAGACCGTAAAAGATGACTCAAAATACCAAACTAAATACAAAAAATCACACCCGAATAATAACGCAAATAATAACAAAAAAAATTAAAAAATATGGGATCTAGAGATTGGACATGCCGCGCGACCAGGAATGGTGCCCTGGCCACGCTACTCAGCGTGTCAACTGTCACCCATTTCATGCCCGCGCTGCGCACGTATAATATCAATGCCTCGGCACGAGGTGCAACGAGCCATTTTTTCCAGAAAGCTTCGAATTTTGGAAGCCTCAATGCCTTAAAAATATTTTAGAAAAATTACCAAGCCTTCCTAAACCCATTTTATAATATTTTTACGTGTAAAACTTACCTGGAACTCCGACTTCTCGTAGATTCCTCTCTCCATGATGGTAATGATTCCTTGAACCGACTCAACGACACAAAACAAAACTAAGAAAAATTATTGTTAGTGTCTCAAAGAACAATAAAAGGAAAATAGAAAGGAAAATAGGATAAAATATACAAACTCTACACTTGAGTTTTCACCCAAAGACGCATGCTATGTGAATCACGTGGTTGTCCGAGTGGAGCTGCCTCCACCTTGGTAAACTTTGGTGCCTCAAAGATGTTGAATCACGATCCAACCACTTATCAATCATGCTCTTCTTCTTTCTAACTCCACAAACCTTCTCAAACTTTCGCTTACCACTATCACTTTCTCTATTACACTTCACCATCACTCGAGAACACGAAACCTCTCGCTCCTCCTTCACACTTACTCTGATCGAATGGAAATCATTAAGACGTAGATCCATGCCTGAGATAAATGAATCTATCGAGTAAACTGGATGACATGGATCAATGAGACCGTCTTGACCGCTCGGATGTCTCATGGATTTAACAATACAAGTGACACTATCATCGCCGGCTCTAAGAGTGATCTTTCCTTCAAAAACGTCAATGGTTACCCTAGCAGTACGTAAAAATGAACGACCTAAAATTATAGGAACTCTCTCGTCGGCCACCATATCCAAAACACAAAATCTTCGGGGAAAACCAAATTATCGACCTTCACGAGCAAATTCTCCGCGACCCCCCCCCCCCTAGGATACTTAATGGAATGATCGGCTAAATACAACGTCATACATGTAGGGGTGAGCTCTCCTAGGCCTGGCTTTTCATAAAAAAAATACGAGATGAGGTTTATGCTAGCTCCTGGATCTGTCAATGTGACATGTCGTGTCCCTTCTGAGCATGGATGGAATGGTGAAAACGCTGGGATCATGTAATTTCTCTAGTAACCTATTAAGAACTACTGTAGAACACTCTCCGTTCAGTGGAACAATCAAAAGCTCCTCCAACCTATCCTTTCGTTTAAGAAGATCTTTTAAAAACTTGGCATATTTAGGCATATGCTGGAGAGCTTCAATCACTAGAGATTAATTTTTAACTGGCTGAACATATCAAGAAACTACATGTACTCCCTCGTGTACTTTTTATTCTTAAGGTGAGCGGGAAACGGGACATGAGCATGATCAATAAGAAGTGATGGCCAAACCTATCTCAGTTTCTTCTCTAAACTCCCTTCCACTATAGGCTCACTGGTTGGTGCGAAACTTGCTGGACCTAGTCTAGGCTGCACCCTCCCAGGCGCCTCTATCTTTATCTCCTCATCTACCAAATCATCTTCCCCATCTTTCTCAACCTCTCTACTAACTCTCTCTGAACCAAAAACCCTACCACTATGAGTGGATATGGCTTTTAATTGGGCAGCCAGAGTAGTTTGAGGAGCACATGAAAAATGACCCAGAGATCTCTTCTTTAAACGACGAGCAATATCTCTAATAGACCTCTAAATATCAAGAATGGCAGACTGATGATTCCCTAAAAGCAAATCATGATCGGTTAAAGTTAATAGTGTGGCCTGATCTCTAACAAGTAACTGTTTCATCATCCTCTCTAGTCTTCCCATTCCACAACTCAAATCCTGCTCATTATTCACACCTTGCTCATTACTCTAACTTTGAACATTATGACCCCATTATTATACTGCGCTTGCCCCGGGTTATAAAAAGCTTGGAAACCATGTGGTGCGCCGGAGGGACGCCAATTAGAATTTCCTTGATTCGGGTTCTTGTATTTGTTACAATTCGAATTGTTGAACATGTTATAAGCATTATACATATTCTAACCAGCAAAAAAATCCACCTCTTGATTCATCAACGGACACTCCAAAGTACCATGACCACCCATGCATAACTCACACTTATCAACTTTGGCCTTGAGCTCCTTCACCTCTTTAGTTAAACTTTCCAAAGAAGCAGCCACACTAGTGTCCAGATTAACTTGGTGCACACCTCGAGAAGATGAGGGTGTCCTAATGACAGGATGGAATTCCCGTGATGTGGCCTTTTGGCATATTCTGATTGAGCAAAACTTTCAAAAATTTTGTTGCACTCCGTGGCATTCTTCATATCTATCAAATTACCACGCGCAGCAGTGTCGAAACGAGTTTGCGTCTTATAATTCAGCCCATTATAAAACTTCCCAACAAGAGCCCATGGTGTGAGACCATTCTGTAAACAACGAGATAATAGATTCTGAAAACGCTCCCAAGCCTGATAATATGGTTCATCCGGCTCCATGTGAAAGGAGTGGATTTAATCATGAAGGTGAGATGCTTTGGCAGGAGGGAAATACTTTTTGATAAATGCTGAACAAAGTGCATCCCAAGTAGTGAATGTGTCGAGTGGTTGCGTGTCGAGCCAAGTGTTTGCCCGTCCTGCAAGTGGAAACGAAAATAAATGTAAGAATATAGCATCTTCAGTAGCAACTAAATTAAAAGTCTTAAGAACGTGGCTGAGACGATTAATGTGTGCTGGTGCATCTTCGTCTTCTCGCCCATGAAATTGGTTATTTTGGGTGAGAGCATTCATGACGTATGATGGAATCTGCCATAAACTCAGGTTATCGATCTCGGTAATGTTGATGGACGAATGGTTTCAGGCAAAACCATCGAAAGCTTGCTCGGAAACAATTCTGTTGTTGTTAGCCATTTGAATGTCTGGCAAACTTCTCGGACTTGAGGTGGTGAACTTTGCGGTGATGATTTTAGTGAAGAATCAGACTTCAATGGAAAAGGTCCAAAATTATCCTGCAGTGGTCCGTACGAACGAAGATGTGGCATATACCTGAAAAACGAAAAAGACCAAGTAAGTAGACTCTAATACTTTAAATTAAATAAAAATAAACTATAACTTAGATTAGACTCCTATGACTAAAATAAATAAATAAATAAAATAGCGTGTATGTAGCAAGTAAGTCTAATTGAAGCTAATAACGTAATCGCCAAGAGTCCCTGGAAACAGCGAAAAAACTTGATGTGCTAAAAGTAGTCACATAATTATTAACTATTTTGCGCTAATCTAGACACTAAGTAATACTTTCGACTCTTTTAAACTCGATTAAACTATTGATCGGCAAATGAACCGATCAACTCTAGTAAAGCTAAGTAATTCCGGATATCGAGCCCACAAGACTCTTTTAATTACGTAAAATTAACTAATTAGACTTAACAAACTGACACGACTATTTATTTTTATATTTATTAAAGGGGGTTTTAAATTGATTAATATTAAACTAATAAAATAACTAATTATAAAAAGAAAAGTAAAAAACACAAGACAAATTAACTTGACTGATTCAGATGATAAAGCACAAGGGTAGAGGGTGGGAAAGTCATCGACGTCGAGACACTATGTGTTTGTGAGGCACAACTGTCGATAATATTCTTCAGATGATCAAAAATATTCTCAGTTTCTTAAAAAATTATTAACATTCAAGCTCCATGCAAAAGAATTTATTAATTTCATATTACAAAAGTTACTTTTAAAATTAATGTCACCTATCAATTTAAAAAAACATTAATAAAAAGCTCACAAATACAAAATAAGGGTTATGTTAAAATAAGAGTATGATGTTTATAAAAATAATAAGAAAGTAATCTAGTTAATTAGTTTTATAACTGGAGGATTAAGAATAGTTTGTGCAAAGATTAACGATGAAATAAGAGGAAATATATAAAAGGTGACACATAATTTGTTAGACTTTCTCTCTCCCCATAAAATACACATGTCAATCCCCTTACTATTTTAGCACGTTCATAATTTTTTTATATGACATTTATTTTTATAAAAAAACTCACCCATAATAACGAATGTCATTTTAATATGAAGTAGTTTTTTAGGAAGGATAAAGAGTAATCTAGTCCATTGATTTTGGACATCAATGGTTGAGATTAATTTAGGGTAAATCAAGTGTGAAATAAGGGGAATGACATAAATGGTTTGGCCAGAACTACGATATTCGTCCAAAAACAATTATTTTTTGCAACTAGACCATTGAGGTTTCCCAATACTTACCAATTACGTTCAAATCACTAACTTCGTTAGCTTTTATCGTTAAATGAGGGGGAAAACCGTCTTTATAGTTTAATTATTTTTTATTGACTTTTTAACCACTATATTCCCACCTCCCATTCATCATCTTCATCAATTCATCAACCGCACCCCACCCTAACTAGCCACCACTACAACCACCCCACCACCAAAAGAATAGGCTATCACCACCATTTAAACCGACGCTACCATTTGAACCATCATCACTACCTGAACCACCTATATGTAAAACACCTTAGCAGGTTTAAATTAATCCATCAACTCCTATTAAACCATATAATTTCCATATATTTCAAATAAAAAAATTCATGTTTGTTAATCACTTTTAACATTTCAAATATATTTTTGCAACAAGGCCATTTTAGTTTTTAAAAGATTGAGTTTTGTAATTCAAAATGGGTAGCACCGCATCTTGTTGTCTGTTTCCATTCTGTTTTGATGTAATCACTAATTTTCATATTATTTGGTATATAAATTTATTTAAACAAATTGAAACCTTAAGGCTTTTATTCGGTGGGTCAAAACGAGTAGATTGACATAAAAATTATCTCATATGGTGCTCGATTCGATGGTCGACGAGCGTGGCCTGAAATTATAATGCGGGGTGGGGGGCGTCTTGGATAACTTGGTATTTCATATTCCTCAAATTACTGAATTATGGCTAAATTGTCGGAGATGTCTTCCCATTCCCTAATTAAGTGTTGCATAATTAGTGAAGGGTGTATAACGTTCAAGAATGACCTTCATCGGATGTGTGGTTTAACGGAACATGCAAAGTGGTGTGAAGGACGACGTGCTTAAATGAGTGATCATTCTTCTATATAAGTATTTGTTTTTGTAATGTTTTAAAAATGTGCACTGACTAATTAATTACGTGTTCGTGAAATGACACATATGCCCCTCACTTAACAGAAAATATTTAACAAAGTTATTGATTTGGACGCAATCGTCAAGTATTGGGAACCCTTAATGGTCTAGTTGCAAACAAAAAATTTTGGACGAAAGTCGTAAAAATGACCAAACCTTATGTACGATTTTGACACTATACTCTAAAAGGTATTACACATTTGTTGGCTTTCTCTCTCCACAAACAAGTCATATGTCAATTTTTCCATCATTTTAGAACGTCTTTAACTTTTTATACGATATTTTTTTAATAAAAAAACTCACCATAATAACGAGCGTTTTTTTTATTTTTAATATGATTACCATATTTTTTATATAAAAAAAATAATAAAATAGTGGGTTTTTACAAATTGTGTTTTACAAAGTTGTGTTTTATCAATTTGTGTTATACAATTGTGTTCTTGCCATTGTATTTTTTTCATAGTGTTTTTTCCATTATGTTTTTTTTTATAATATTTTTTTCGACGACCTTTTTCTAGTGACTGTTTTATAGCAACGGCCTGAGTATGTTTATGTCGGATTTCCAATGAAATTTCCAGCGTATTTTCACGCGACTTCCCGGCTGCTGTCTTCGGGTGACTTTCTGGCGAGATGGTGGTGGTTGGTGACAGTTGTGGTGGTGGTGGGCAGTGGAGTGGTGGTGGTTGTTGGGGATGAGTGAAGATGTAAGTGTGTTTTTAAGATTAAAGTAAGTGAGTTTTTGAGATTAAGGTAGCGGACCTAAATACCTACTTTCTAGCATTTCTAAGAAAATCAAACTTATTATTTGAACCCAACCATATAAAAAAAATAAAAAAATGTGTAATTTGAAAAGGGAAAAAACTATAAAATAGTAACCAAGTTTCAAGTTTGTTTCAATTAAGTCACTCATATTTTGTTCTGTCTCAATTAGGTCACTCTTTCAATTTCTGTTCTAAAACGCGAGGGACAACTACTATATTATCGTAAGTGATATATTTGCTAATAAAATATGAAGGTTAAAAAATATAATATGAAGTTTTAGTTATCTATGAGCATATAATATGAAGGTAAAAAAATATAATATTAAAACATTTATTGAAATTTTAGTGATCTAATGACAAACAGTGGCAATTTGCGTATTAGATAATAGTAAAATATATAGTAAAATATATGTCCTCAAAACGGTTAAAAATCTGTAAAAAAGAGGGGAGTGAGATACTTACCTGATCAGATGAACGAAATACAAATGATGATGATGATGATGAGAAAGATGAACCATTCGGAATATACCGTCAATGATTCCTAGTTAAATAATATTAACATGAATTAATTAGTAATGAGTTAACACGTATAATGAATTAAAGTTTCGATGTGATTTGAGTTATGGTTGGGGATTGAGATGTTTGTTAATTGGTCGATGGATTTCTATTATGATTGATATTGCGGAAACATTATTATTAACTTTAGTAAATAAATATGAATTAAATATAATACCAATAATTATACTTGATAAAATATAAAATCAATTATTTAAATAATTTTAAAGAATTAAGATATATGATATGCTTACAATAGTAATATCTAAATAAATATATAAATAAATCAATCAATCATACCCAGTGAAGTCCCACCAACAGCAAAGCTATATGTAGGGTCTGGGGAGGGTGGGATGTAGGCACACCGTACCTCTATCCAGAGGGATAAAGATGTGGCTTTCAGATAGACCCTTAGCTCTAAAATACATATGTATGAAGAAATACAAATAAAATCAAAGTTCAACAGTATAATAATAATAATAATAATAATAATAATAATAATAATAATAATAATAATAATAATAATAATAATTTGATTATATATAATAAATAAATATACAAATTAAATAAAATAATTTAATTATATATAACTTGAGATTTACTTATAATTATTCGAATGAACAAATAATAATTATGTGTAAATAAATATAATATGTATTAAGATCTAAATAATATTTTGTTTGAATTTTTTAACGAAAATCTATATAATGCGTTTATTACATTGATCATGTTTTTGGTTTAAGAATAAATAATACATATGATATACATATATATATATATATATATATATAATAAATATATAAAGTTTGTATAAGCGTTTAACGACAAGAACCATCAATAATGATGTTGGGTTTTAATATAATTAAGTTTATTATTAATATAAACTTACAATCCATTTATACACACACACACGAAAGTTTGAGACAAGATTAATAGACAAGAAACGCAACTTGGTAATATCAGTTTAATAGAATTATGTTTATTTTATATCAAATATTAATTATAATTTTTTTATTAATCATTTAACAATTAAAAAAATAATAATAATAATAATAATAATAATAATGGACCAAATCCGGCCACTGCCGGATTCGAACCCGGGCAAGTGGCCGGCACAACCCTTCAACACCCAAGTACAAACCAGTTGGTCTGAGGTTTCTGATGGTAACCATACGCAAACAAAGACTTAAATACAAAAGCCCATTTTCTCGCAATTTGATTATGAACCCTAGATAATACAATTGATCAAATCGTTAAAGGTTGGTTTAATTGATGTTGGGGTTACTGATGCTGGATTAAAAGTGATCAACAAACATAGTTAAATTACCAGTATTGATAAATAATTGAAGGTTAACGACATGGTGAGGTTGAATGCCCAAAACGTGAACGAACAGGTAAGCTAGGACGATTCTTCACACAATTAATGTTAGGGCTTTAGTTCACGAGGTCCAGAAGAAGGTATTCCAAAGTCTAATTGCGTTAATAAGATCTGAAATCGTATAACCCCCATTTTATAATTGACGGGATCGCATATATTATTATTTGAGACCGTTATTTGATCTGATTCAATAATTATAGTGTCGGTATAATACGTATTATGAGTAACAACGATCATACAAAATCAAATTCGATTATAGGACGAGGATTTAGGTACAAGAAAACTAAATGGGTACGGGTTAGGATCCAAATACAGTTAGACAGGTCTGGTTATGGTTTTGGGCTTGGATAATAATCTACCTATCTACCTATACTAATAAAAGAAAATAATTCTAGACACATGTCATTTTCAAGTTAATTCTTACTATCAAATTTCCGCCAAAATCACTTCTTTTCTGTTGATGGAAAAGAAAAAAAAACTTGGTTCTAAATATAGTATTGATTATAAATTCAACATACCGTATTGATTGGTCAATCTCTATTGACTTAATTATTAATACCATAAATTATATTATAAACATACTTACTATAAAAATTATTAATATAATAATTACGTGTCATATATATATATTCTTTAAAATTGAAATGTATATATAATAGAGTTTATGTTTAAAGAGTATAATAACTTTTTTTAATTTTTTTTAAAATATTCAGTCTTAAAAATCGTAGACAAATTTTCCATTTTTTATATTTTTTATAAGACTGTTGTGATAGTTAAACAACAGTGTATTTATAAGGACAACATGAAAGCTGTTCAAAAAGGAAAATCTTGTGTCTTTTTTGTCTATGACTGGGTATAGAATGTATAACATTTTAGTAAAATATTTTAGCTACACATTTCACATCGAAAGGCCTCATTTTTAAATGTTGCTTCTAGTGACATTACTTCATTATTGTATACCGATGGTAGAATAACCCATTCGCGATTTAAAATTCAAATATATTTGACGACATAAAACGACTATATTTGTAATACATTTTTTTACATAATATAAAGAGACTTAATTATATTTTTCATTTGTATTAAATTATTTATTGTAATTTATACATTAATTTATCTCGTGTAATACACGGGTTTTTAAAGCTAGTATAATAATAATAATATAATAGGTTTTATATAAAGGTCCCTGAAGTATGAAGATGGAAACACATCCTACTGTACTATTAAAACAAATGAGATTTCCTTCACATGCCCCTTTTCTATTGGTTTATTACCATTGTTTCTTAATATATCTTACACTTCTCTAATTTTCTTAACAATAAAATAAATCAAAAAGAAATTAAATTACTAATAATTAATGTAAGCATTTAACTTTAAGTTTCAAAACCAGTTTTCTAATATTCAATTGTTTCAACTTCAATACCCGGTTTCCTTGATATCCAATTCCTTTTAACCTAATCACCCAAATCCCTCTTTCAATCGGCCATTATTTTACATCGATCCTATGATGATTTCATTAGATCCTGCAAATATAATCGACACCGGAGTTTGGCTAAATAAGCATGATCGACGATAAGATCGGTAGTTAGGACTTAGGAGAGTAAATAAAGTTGGTTTTAATGTTTACAGGTCTTATGATTTGATCATTTTGATTATATTTTAAATAATACATATTGAAAATACCAAACATGACAATTTATTAATTATGCATCTATTTGTGTTCAATATTTATTATATGTTATATGAACATTAAGATTAACAAATACTATAATACCAACATTAAAGTTGTTATTTTAAATTTCAATTATTTGTATCTACGTATAACAAATAGACCTAAGTTTGAATAGTTTTTAAAAATTTTGTCACTCACTTGGCTTTATATATTTGAAAACAACCAAATATTACTTATTAAATTAGAACTTTTATTATATAGACAGCAACTGACTAAATTTTGGTTTAACCTTTTTTATTTTATGTATAAAATTTAAAATAGACAGTTACTTTTAAAACTTGTCTTGTGTTATGCCTTTAATCTCGCAACCTTTCCCTTTTTTCTACAAATGATGTTAATACAATTACAGTTGTTAGATATTGAAATTAAAAACTTTTAAATACATTCTATTTTTGTTTATGTGTTCTAAAATACTCATCTATCCCATGTCTCACTATCGATTAATTGTATATATTTGAGTCTAAGACTCACATCTTCCACATCGTATCAAGGTATGTTTTCAGTATTGTTTCATTAATATATAAAATTTTGAAAAAAGGAAGGGACTGTAACGAACTCTACTAAACGTTGGATTTGAATCACAGGCAAACGATGTTAAGCACATATGTGTATTCATGCGTAACATATATGGAAAAATGATCGGTCAGGTTTTCCTTTCATATTTTATTTTACTTTTTTTTTCTTTCTGGTTTTAAAAGGAGAGGTCAATGATATATCAGTCATAGCACGTGCCAAGTTGAAGACGATATTTGCCTAAAGGAAGGTAAAATATGGCATTATCTACACGATATTCGACTGTTTGTTTAGACTAGTTCAGGATACGGTGATTTTAAAGTTCAATATCTCATTAAACAGGTTTTCCTTTCATATTTTATTTTATTTATTACTGGTTTTAGATAGGAGAGGACAAGGATATATTAGTCACGACACGAGTCAAGTTGAAGATGATATTTGCCAAGAGGAGGGTAAAATATGACATTCTCTACATCATAATCTATTTTTTGTTGGTTCATAATACTAATACTTTGATTTTATCATTTTAACAATGAATATTTAATTCAACGGGTTTTTCTTTCTTATCTTATTTTATTTTGTTTTCTGGTTTTGGATAGGAGAGGACAAGGATATATCAGTCATGGCATATTGGCATGCGTTAAGTTGAAGAAGAAATTAGCCAAGAAGAATGTAAAATATGACATTCTCTACACCATAATCTACTTTGTGTTAGACGGGTTCATGATATTACGAATTTAAATATTTAAGATATTCAAAGTATATAAAATAAATAAGCTAATTTTCTAATCTAGAAAGAGAAGAAATGGCAAAGAAAATATATATGCGTGTTGAAAGTAGAATGGTCAAAGAATGATGGACCTGTTGTCCATAGGGGCGGGCCTGTTGACCCTCAAAAGTTCGGTGTTGAATTGGCCCGTATGGAAGTTCGAACCTTTATCGTTACTTTTGGTAACTCTAGAAATTTGGTCGGTTTGGATCTTTCACTTCAATAATATGGTTGTAAAGCCCCGTTACCGGTTCCCTACATTTGGTGTTGGATTTACTCATAAACACAGTTCTAAATATCAGAGTTAATTGAAACTTTCGCGGAATAATATAAAACATCGACCATTCATTACAATTATCCATAATTTGTCTTTTAAAACATAACATAAATTATAACATTTGAAACATCATGACCATTTTCAGATGCCAGCCTCTTCAAACCTGTCATGTGTCCATCTCAAACCAGCTGTCTCACTCTGTTAACCTGCGTGCATACTAAAAGTCAGCTACACTGAGTGAGTTCTAGTTAATCACACATTATACCATACATACACTTACCTTCGATTATGCATCCGAAAACACATAATCGTTACTTTACTAATTTACTTTCATTACATAGGTTCATACATACGTTCATACTTTATTACTTTCATACTAAATAAATTACTGTCCTTTTCTATCTCGGATATTATTAGGGTCCGATCCCTTCCTTTTATATCTCAGATATTATTAGGGTCTGATCCCTCTTTCCTTTGTCTATTTCAGATATTATTAGGGTCTGATCCCTTTCTTGTCTATCTCAGATATTATTAGGGTCTGATCCCTTTTTACTTCTCTATCTCAGATATTATTAGGGTCTGATCCCTTTCTTCTCTATCTCAGATATTATTAGGGTATGATCCCTTTCTTCACTATCTCAGATATTATTAGGGTCTGATCCCTCTTTCTTCATCTTCGTACAGACTGTCTATACATGCCCATAACATACATACTTTCTTTAATCATTCATACATATTCATATGTTGTACATATATCTATCATACACATCCATCTATCATAAACATACCTCCCTTGTTAGCACGTGCAATATCCGAAGATCGTTTACGTACCGACAAGCTTTCATTCACATTTAAGATACACATACATAACATATAAATCGTACATGGCATACACTTACCATTTAAGGTAAGTGTATTAACTATCACATCGAGTATGCACACAGCCCCGAAAACATGACATGGAAATGGGGCTAGAAACTCACCTGAATGGGGTTACGTTCGCCGTTTATAGTTATTCCTTTCTTGAGCTGTGCACGGCTAACTGTATAACAATTACACGTATCAATTATCTATCACTACCCACATCGCGTTTCTAGTCTAATTATAAACCTCAACGGACGGGGGTCCGGGGGCAGCGCCCCTGGCAGCGGAGTCTAGGGGCGGCAGCCCCTAGCAAGGTCCAAGGGGTAGAGCCCCTGGCTGGGGTCGAGCTGCCAGGTCAGCTTAGAAAAATTTTATTTCCATTAACTGTCTTAACACATTTTCCATTAGAATTTTAAATAATTTTCTAATTCGCTAACTCATTTGCTATAACGAATTAAGCCTAATTCGTTACTTTTCATTCTAGTTCGTTAATTAATTCGTCGTCTGATCAACATCTGATTCGTCACTCCAATTCGTTATCTGAACAAGCCCTGATTCGTTACATTATTCTTAACGAATTAGGGAGCGTTATCTGGTTCGCTGTCTGGTTCGTTATTTAGGCATAACGAATGGGTGAACTGATTCGTTGTTTGGTCATAGCGAATTGGTAAACTAATTCGTTATCTGATCATAACGAACTGGGATAATCAATTCGCTACCATATCTTAACGAATTGCACAATCTTATCCAGACTTTGACTCATAGGGTCAAAGTCAAAATCGTCAAGAAAACCCACAGTCAACCTAAGTCAGATCTGCAATTAAACCCTCAAATCTTAACGAAACCTCCCGATTTGAGTATCAATGAACTCGGAATTCCAGCGCCAACAAACCCCAACCACCAAACCTTTCAAATACTAAGTTTTTAAAGGTCCGATTTAAGCATATATATCTACGACCTATTTACCATCGATTAACCTATCAAATGTTAATGAAATTCAGTAGGATTTGCTTTTTTGGATTCATTTTTACCATATGTATACAGATCTAAGATTTCCTAGATGAATCCGAACCTAAATAAATGATTCTCGATTATAAACGTACCTTAAACGAGTCGAACTACGAACACGAGCTGTTCCTTGATGTTGTTTTGGTCCGTCACGACGTTCCAGCACCAACAAGCTCTGATTTTCGCCTTCGGATCTTGGTTCGGGTTATAGGATAGTGTTTGTGTGTGTTTTTCCAAGGTGTAGGCTATGGTGTAGAGATGGATAAAATGAAAAGGATTAGGGTTTAAGGGGTATTTATACTCCCTTAAGCCCATGGACCTAAGGTCCATTCCATCTTTTATTCCATCTTCTAAAGTCCAAGCCCAACCATGTACAGTTTATTATCTAAACCGATAACCGACACGATATAAAATAAACGACATTTATTTTATTATTATAATCAAAAGTAGGATTTTACAATGGTTGGTTTAGTTAATGGAACATTTAGATTTAAAACATAATTTGTTAGAGATGAAAGGTTTTTATCTATTTCAAAATAAAGTTGATAGGGATGTTTGATTTTTGAGAGATAGTAAGATATGGTTGTTTTTTTAACTAAATAATTATAACCTGATTAATGTTTTTTTTAATCTTTGCATATTTTGTTCAAAATGTTAATGCAGGGGTTGATAAGTTGTTTTAATACAGTTACGATCCAAAATAGGTTGAGTAACTATCCAAATACAGGTACATTTTGGCAAAGGTTGGATTGACATATAATGGTTTTTGTCCAACACTTAATAAAACTTTTTATGCACTTAGCGTAATTTATGTCCACATCAGTTAAATGATATAATATCGATTTCACATAGATACATCGGTTTAGTTTGGACAACCGAGAAGTACAAAAGGTTAATTGAATTATGGTCCTCGAAGATAAAGCTTAGACTTAAAATTAAATGGTTGATTTATGTATTCAGTGTTATGTGCCGATTTGAATTAATAATAAAAGAGTTGAAGTATATTATTTTATATCCGCGTGTTTTGATGTATTTTTGCTTTAATCCAATTTGTTATCCGAATAGAAATCATGTCATTAATTTATATACTTTTTTACCTTTTTGTTGGGTCAATAAAATTTATAAAAAAAGGCTGGAATCTTCTCAACTTCCTCAATAATAGCTAAGTATGGAACTTGAGCAAATTCAGGCACTTCGAGCAAAGTTTTCACTATCCCGAGAAAATTATTTTATGCGAGTAAGGTTATCTTCTTGAAGTTTTCTAAGTGTCAAGCTTCGAGCAAGCTACACTTCGTCAAGCAAGGCTGTTATTCTATCGAGTACGGTTTTCACACAAGCAAACACTTGATTGTCTGAGCATAAACCAAGTTTACAAGCAAGCTTGGTGGGTCGAGCAAAGATAAAATAAATGAGGATCTCAAGTTTGCCTGTGAGAAGTAAGTGGATTTATTCTAAGTATTTCTCCAAGCAAAGTTTAATCTCGAGCAAGTTATAGTACCAGAGTATACTTTGTTTGCTCCAATAAACCTTAGTGAAGATTGAAGAGATCAAGAAGAACAAGTTAAACAGAAGACTGTTTCACGTTATAGTTTGTTTTACAATTATCATTAACAAAAGTAAAAGCCAGTCTCTCACAAGATTGAGATATACTTGAGAGACCCGGTTTTTACACATGGTCAACTGTATGTAGCTTGATCAAGAGTAAAGAGTAAATACGATGTTAAAATGCTTTTTTTAGACAACAAGGTATAACTACAAACAAAGCAACAAATATGTTTTATAAGAAAACTTTTAATATTTTATAAACTTTATGTTTTTAAGTTTTCAGTTATGTTTGTAAGAATCGTACTATAAAACTTACTTTTTCGTAAATTTATGTTTTTAATAGCTTTGTTTCCATATGAATATGAATCGCAGTTATAAATTATATTGCCATAAATTATAATACTTTAAGTTTTGGTTTAACTTTGCCATATCTTGAAAGTTATATATGTATTTTAAATAAGTAAATAAACAATAATATTATAATAATCAGTTTACTCGATAAACGCGGTAATTTTATGGATAAAATTTCCCGAATATAAAACGGGCCGGGTATTAGACATTGATAATTTAAACGAAAAGATCCGAGTTGTTATAGTCACTATTAAGAAATGGATATATGTAAATTAGTCCATTAAGGATAAAATGGTCAATAAGATAGTCAATTTTAATGAAATGGGGATATATGTAAATACGATGTTGTCACACACATAACATTAGACTAAAAACCTTCCAAAACTACATAGTTTTGATTAAAAGTTACCAAAATTAACTTGAAATCTCTATATGATTTACTTTTTTTTGGATTCTTTATGGCTCTTTTATTGCAGTTGAGCTTACGAGATAATCCATATGAACAAGAATTATGAGATTATTTTTTAACATTACACAAACATAACCTTTACTACTTTAAATGAAATTGAAAAAGAATGAAAGCAATATAAAAAACCAAACCCGCCGGGCAAGATTGGAAAGTGCAGGCAACCAAATTGGAATTCTTAAATCGCAAAAATATTCTTACTTTATAATTGTATTATTTCTTGCGGATTATGTTGAAAAACAACATTTTAGGGTTAGGTGTTTAATTGTTTACAGCTTCAGTTAAAGCAAAGGTAATTTTTTTTTGAACGGCAAATTAGGATCACTCACGGATCACTGGAGTATCATCGTGTTACCAGCAGAACCACGCGATCATATCCATCTCCACTAGGCAATAATGCCTAACCACCAATTCAGGAGGAAACCCAATAAATCTTGGGAAAACCCCCTTGTGGGATTTGAACCCAGGACCTTATGGTTCCTAAGTCTTATCCCACCACCAAGATGCCACTAAGCTATAAAGCCATAAAATTAATTTCAGTTATTAACTACTTTTTATTTTTTTTATTTAATCGGAACAGAATAGTAAGGGATATGGAGATTTTAAATTAATTTTGATAACTTCTAATCAAAACTATATAGTTTTGAAAGACTTTTTGTCTAAGGTTAGTTGTGTCATAGTACCGTATTCATTTTTTCAAATATGTAATATATGTTGTTTAAGGAGGAGAAATATGTAATTAAATATTTGGTATTAGGAAAATATGTAATAAGAGAACTTAGGGAGAAAATATATGTAAATGCCCCAAAATTAAAAAGTTAAGTGAACTATAAGTTGAGTGACCTAATTAAGAAAAAATTAAAAGTTGAATGAAGAGACATAATATAATATAAATGACTTAATTTGAACCCCGGCCCGGCCGGTCAGATCGGGAACCCGTCTCTATATTGGGTCGGGTCAGTGTATTTGAGACGTTTCGAAAAACCTGACCGGTTTTGCGGGTGGGCGGTCGGCTCGGACCGGTTGACCAAACAGGTGAACCGGTAAAACCCATTTTTTCATTAAATCCCAAATGTAATGTGCATGCCGGGATTCAAACTTTGATAATTTCGGAGATATAAGCTTTAATAATTATCCATTAGCCAACCAACAAAGCTTTATTGATATCTCTGTTGATAAAAAAATAAATCATATATATTTAGAAAGTAATGTATAAAACATATATAAATATTAAAGTGTGTTATTATTATTTTTGGTTATTATTGTTTTTTATGTATATAAATTATATATATATATATATGGTAATATATATTCAAATTATTTATGACGTCATTTAGGTTAACCAATGGTCCGCCCTTCCGGGTCGGTTCGACGTTTTACCTAGTAAGGTGTCCAGATCGACGTCCGGGTCAAATCTTAAAACATTGAATTTAAAACTTCATACTTAATCATCATCATCATCATCATCATCATCGTACTCAGATATCCTACCAATAGCAAAGCTATGGTAGGGTCTGAGTAGGGTAAGATGTAGACAGTCTTACTTCTACTCTTTAAGAATAGAAATGCTGCTTCCGGTGAGACCACAACTCGATAGTAGTATTGTATCAAGCCTTAGACATAAGACACATAACACTCAACCATCAGGACACCGCCGATTGGTGCATGTACCCTTGTCGTTCGGCTATCAACATCACCACATGATGTCTGATTAACCTTCCGCCACTTTTAACGTTATTTTCACAAGATTAGTAAAATAACGTCAAAATTAGTGCAATTTCACTTTTGTTCACCCGAGAGTTCACGCATATATACATTGATACTTAACTAGTATATATATTAAAAAGGGGATTTTCTCCCCCTCACAAAAACACAATTCATTTTACTATTCAATTTAATAATATTTTATTTTCTTATTAATTAACTTTTACTATATATTTGTTTTCTATATTTTTAAATATTCTAACTTAAAAAAAAATACATAAAGATCACAGTCACTTGGTTTTTATACGTTTACTTACTTTTTTTAAAACTAATTAAAAAAATTTAACAAACAAAAGTTTTAAACTTTAAACTTTAAACTTGGATAAGTGTCGGTTTTACATGTTTTATTTGTCGGTTAAACTATTTTTTTTTAACTTTGTTTCGTATTTCTTATAGTTGGTTTTACAATGATCGAAAGTTTTATCATGATTTAAAAATACCCCGTCATCACATGTTTTTATATATCCACGCTTCGACGATTGCGCCTTTTAAAATATGTTTTTTCTTACAAATTCATGATTAGGAATTTATGTTTGTGCCGCCGATACTAACAAAATTTGCATCGGTTCACAACTATAACGTTCCGTTTGTTTGGGTTTTACATATGATAATTTGTTGTATTTTGGCATTGAAGAGTTGATTTATTTTGTTTAGTTTCAATGTTGTAACTTAATACCATGATGAATTCGCGTAAACTCACAACGCGTTCATGATTTAACGTTTTTACATATGTTTTTTTCGGTTCAATTATCCCATCACGAAGCGCGGGCCTAATCATAGAGATCACAATCACTTGGCTTTTATACCTTTACTTACTATTTTTTAAACTAATTAAGAAAATTTAACAAACAAAAATTTTAAACTTTAAACTTGGATAAGTGTCGATTTTACATGTTTTATTTGTCAGTTAAAGTATTTTTTTTAACTTTGCTTTCGTATTTCTTATAGTTGGTTTTACAATGATCGAAAGTTTTATCATGATTTAAAAATACCTCGTCATCACATGTTTTTATATCCACGCTTCGACGATTGTGCCTTTAAAATATGTTTTTTTCTTACAAATTCATGTTTACGAATTTATGTCTGTGCCGCCGGTACTAACAAAATTTGCATCAGTTCACAATTATAACGTTCCGGTTTTTTGGTTTTACATATGATAATTTGTTGTATTTTGGCATTGAAGAGTTGATTTCTTTTGTTTAGTTTCAATGTTGTAACTTAATACTATGATGAATTCACGTAAACTCGCAACGCGTTCGTGGTTCAACGTTTTTACGTATGTTTTTTTGGTTCAATTGTCCCGTCACGAAGCGCGGACCTAAATCATATTTATTATTTAAACTAGATAGAAAACCTAACTTCCTGTCCCCATAAATTTCCCCCTTTGCATTCTCAAAATCTTGAACACCCCAAATATTATTTCTTTATTTAAAAGAAAAAGGAGCAGACAAAATCATCATCAAAATGCTTCCACTTTCTTCCACAAACTTTCACAAAATTTGACCCGAATCAACAAAACCCATTAAATCTCAACCTTTTGTGATCAGATCCTAAAACCCCTGTGCCATTTCACTCAAATTCAAAAACCCATATCAAATATACCCAATTTCTTGTTGGGTTATAATATTAATCTATCAGATGGTTGGAGATGAAGGTTTAAAGGGTGTTTCCAAGAAACCCCATTCAAGATTACTTGTGGATATTACTTGCAAATTGGGTACTTCTTCATTTAGAGGTGGTGTTCAGTCTTCTTCAGATCCTTCAATGTCACCTGCAACTTCTTCGTCTTCTTCACTATTTAATCTCCGTTCATTGTCAAAATCAAAATCCAAATCAAAATCAAAATCCCCATTTTCTGGGCTTATTATTTGTGTCACTGGATTATCAAAAGGTAACTCAATCTTTTTTTTTTTGAATTTTTTTTAAACTTTTTTCAAATTTTTTTCATTTTTTTTGAATATTTTATGACATTTTATTTCAAGTTTTGATTATTGCTATTTGGGTATTGATTATCATTTTCATATAATTTGCTATGATTCTTTATTCTTTATATTTCTATAAACAATGTTAAATCATACAATGTACTAGTTTGACTACATTAGTCAAAACGTACCAATGGTTTGGAACAGAAAGAAGCATTTTATTATTACAAATTAGAGTAAGTCAATATGCATCAATGACTTGGACTAGAAAGAAGTATATTTGATTATATATTAAAACAAGTCAAAATGCATCAATGATTTGGAACAGAAATTTGTGTCTTTGATTTCAAATTAGAACAAGTCAAAGTTGTAAAAATGCATCAATGTTTGGTACAGAAAGAAGTATCTTTGGCTACAGACTATAAAAAAATCTTGATCATATGATTAACTTTTGATATGATTTTTCGTTACAGAAGCAAGAAAACAAGTGAGGGATGCAACAGAGAGATTGGGTGGTCAATATAGTCCGCATTTGCATCCTCATTGTACCCATTTGGTGGTCCAAATATCCTTTTTTGTTTCAGTTATCATCTTCATATGAATATTGTTTCATATTGCTTTTTTATCATGTGACTATTATCAATTTTTGTAGTTACATAAAAGAAAATTATATCATCCACTTTATAAATATAATAATCTACACCAACTTTCTCAATTTTGACTAAAATTTGAAGAATATACCTTTTTTTTAGTTTTTCAAAATTCAAATTTTATATATGAAACATAATATGCTTTTGCACATTTAAAAAAGTGTCAAAAACTCAAAATGCATATCCTTTTTGATGTATCTCCATTCTTTTGAAACTAAATTATTATTATTAATATTAATATTATTATTGTGGAGTACTTAATGATAATGCACAGCTCTGGTGGACGGAAGTTTGAGCATGCATTGAAGCATGGAGCCACAAACGGTCTCTTTATTGTTACACTTGGATGGTTTGTGGATAGCGTTAGAAAAAATGGTAAAATTTTGTTGCTTTTAAAATTTAATAATAATCTTGAGGTGGCAAATAGGCGGATCAGGTGGATTGGGTAATGGGTCAAAATAGGTTCATGTCAGGATACTAACATTTTTTAATTTTGTTAACAAATAAGTATTAATATAAGAAACCTATGTTATGAGTATTATTTCAGATCTTCCAAATTATTTAAAAATTTTAAGAACTCTTAACAACCGCTTGCTTTCCATCAAAATACAACCCAAATTGACCCTTTTCTATATAATTTGGTTAAATTGCCACCTCTATATAACACACTCATAATGATTTTAGTTAGTGTCATTTGAATTAATATATTTTTTTTTTCTTATTTTGGTCAGTGAGATTAAATGAATCCCTTTATGTTGTAAAAAATCTTGGAGAAAATCATACGCCTAAAGATGACTTCAATAATGGGAATTCTTGTCTTCCTGTTGCCATGCTTGAAAATGCTAAACAATCGAACGCGGTTGAAAAAACAATATTAGTCTCATCATCAGAAGAGCTTAAAAGACGAGGTTCAATTTTTTCGGGCCAATCCATCTATGTTGACCCGGAAGTTTCTGCGGAGCTGCAGAATAAGGTACCGTTGACCTTTCACACATTATTTACATTTATTTTCATTGTGATGCTAAAGTATTGCGTTTGAACACAAACAATTAAAAAAATAGGATATTCTTGTTTGATTTCGTTCGTTAAGATAAAGAACGTGTTCATGTTTGTTCGTTGATTGTATAAATGAACAGTTAGGAACATAAACAAATACAATCGAACATAATCAAAAGAATACAATTGAACATAGATGAAAACGAATTTAAACGAACTTAAGTGAGTAAACATCAATTATAAGTAATCATGAAAATCAATCTGTTGTGCCTAATAAATTTGTAAAACTAGTCTAAATTGTAATGAGGGTATATTTATTTTATAATATTAGGCTAAATTGATGTGCCTAAACACATTTAACGAATATACAAATAAGCAAACTTAAACAAACGTGAATGAACGAACATAAAAGAATTTAAATGAACGCATGTTTACGAACATAAATGAACGAACGAGACAGGTGTTCATGTCTGCTCATTTAACTAAATGAACAAAAACTAACATTCCGCCAAACGATTCACTGAACGCTCAGTTTGTTTATACACAAAGTGACAATAGTTAAACAGAATATAATATGGGTTACTTATATGTATGAAATTTGGTTCCAGTAGGTTGTTGAGGCGGCTTTTGGACAAGGAGGTTCACTAGTGGACGAATGGTTGCCAGGTCATCCTAGTCACGTGGTGTGCGAAGAGTCTTCGGTTCAAAAATACCTTGGTCACTCCAGTTATCTTGTTACAGTAAGTTATACAACTTATACACTTCAAAGGTTTATTTATTTAAAGCTATAATTGGTTAAATGTCTAATCCCCCCCTCAGCCCCTATGGGTTCTCAAGACCGTTAAGGAGACTAGACCACAGAGGCTTGTGCATTTGTCTGCTGACTTGGCATGCCAGATTGGCATGATGCTCGATAATATTCAAGGTGCTGCTCATCAAAAGGTATGCTAGATTGCTGAAATAGTCCCCCCCCCCAACGTAAATCTCACCTAAGATGAAAGACGTGGGTTTGGGTTTTGTCAAAACGGGTAAGGTCAATTTCCAGGTTGAACCTGCGAACACGTTTAGCTAAACTAGTCGTGTTTGGGTGGACTTGGTTTAACAGATTGACCTATTTATTTGAATTTTTCAAGAAAAAAAAAATGTTTTGTGCCATAACTAAACATATTGGGTATTTTATGCCAAATTTAATAAATATAAGAGAAATGAGCATGAGGTTTTATAGTTTTAATGCAATATTTTATATCAATTACATGTAAACGAACCAAATGTTCAGTGAACAATTGGTAAACCGTTTGACATGGAGTTTGTTTATTTTAAATGAACATCAACACATGCCTCGTTTGTTTTATTAAATGAACGAACATGAACACATTTGTTAATACGTTCATTTAAACAGTTTTGGCCCATTACATTTACAGCTTAGTTTTAAAAACCTTTTAGGGCTCACAACACATGGTTCTTCACTAATTGGTTTTAGTGTAGTTATGTTAATTCATCTATGTTTGTCTATGTTCGTTCTTTACGTTCTTGAACTGTTCGTTTATAAGGTTAACAATTTGCAAACGAACACGAAATTAAATTTTCTTCACAAAAGAACACAAATAAGAAAACCTTGTTAGTTTAATTTTTGTGTTTGATTGTTTGTTTTGTTAAAGTTAAACGAGCATCTCTCTTTGTGTTCGTTTGGTTCGATTACAAGCTATACATATATGGATCTTTGGTTGTAATTATAGAATACTAATATAAAACAAATAAAACAAATATTTTGGGTTGAACGGGTCGTGTTCGTGTAAACACGTATGAAAATTTGTGTCATGTTCAGGTTCATGTGTCTTAGCATCGGATTCATGTCAAATCAGGGGCATGTTAAATGGTTAGAACCTAAAAATATGACATTCAAATCTTTTTTACTTGAATTTTAGGATAAGTATCGGGCCATTTGTTCTCAAGAACCGCAAAGTGTTGGAATCAATTCTAACTATGAAGAAAATCAAAATACAGTAAACATTGCCAAAAATGGGGTTAGAAATCGTCGGGTTCGTCACATGCAGGTAATATCCAAGTTAGTCTTGATTTGCCTTTCTAAATCAAATATTAATTTGTAATATAAATTTGATTATTATCACAGGCACCAATAAAACCATTAACTCCAACCACACTTCTTGATTCAATCTGCTGGTCAATCTCTGACCCGCCATCAAATGCTACTATATACACCGACTCTTTGACTAACATGAATGAAGATGAGAAAGAATCTAATGCTTCGTTTGTCAACTTCTCAAGACCACTTTCAGACGCGTAAGTTTTCACTTGTTTTAATCACTTTATTAGTTTTACTGTGGTTAGTCTTTATGAAATAAACATTATTATTTAGTAAGAGTCAATAAACATTATTCTTATTTAGTAAAAATTGCCAACTTTCAACAATAACTAGAAAACCATACACTTTCTTTGTGTATGATATAAAAACTCATATTAATTTATATGCATTTTAATTATTTTTATGTATATTTTAATTATTATTTTCATATATAGGATAATATATACTATTTAATTATTTTTATTATAATTGTATATATTATATAAATATGTCTATTTATATAAAATATCATATTAATTTATATACATATTAATTTCTTTTTATATATACCTTTTGTATATTTTACATCTTTATACATATCATTTTATGATCTTTAGTTATTTTTATCATAATTATACACACACACACACACACACACACTATAGCCTTGTTTAGGCTCTCGAGCCAGCTTGAGCTCTGTAATGAAGCTTGTGCTCGGGCTCGTTTATTAAACAAGCCTGTTTTTTGGCTCGGGCTCTTTTAAGCTCGGTACGATTCTAGCTTGAAGTGAGCCTTTCTCTAGTGGCTCATGAGCTAACTAGATTTTTAATTGTGCAGTGAAAAGAATGAGTTGATTTTCAAGAACCATTTCCTCACCATACTATTTCCGGTCGACCGGTTCTCAGAGATGGGGCCCACTTCAAGAACTTTGTTTAGTGACACAGGGTTCACATGCATGCAATTGTTAGATCACATATACGCATTTTACCAGGTAAAATAATAATAAGTTTTCTTCAAAGGTTATCGTGTTTTAAATGTTCACATGTTAATGGTGCAGGAAAACATGTCAAAAATGGAGATCGAGTTAGCCATTCATACGGATTCACGGCATGCTGATAGGCTAAGATCGGTTTATGCAAGCAAAGAAGCTGCAGAGCATGGTTACGTGGAAGTTAAATGTGTCGAGTTTTTAGGGAGTCGGAAAAGCTTTGAGATGCTAAAGCGGGTTTCTGGGGATAATAATAGTAACGTGTACGAGTTGTTGACCCGAGCGTAGTGACATTGGCATATGAGCCGTGTTGTTTGACTATCGTAGACTGGTGTGGCGGTTGTATAGTCGGGGCTATGAAAGACTTTGCAAAGTTAAGTTAGGGAGGGAGGGAGGGAGGGAGTCTAAATGAATTAGTCTTTTGTAAACTCTTGAAGTGTAAACTTATAGAGATAATATGAATTGTTTGTTTTTTAAATGCAAGGATTAAGTGAACGAAATAAGGAATTTTACCACTTTTGTTAAAAACTTGAATGCATTTTAAAAATGTCTTTGGGGCTTTTGGATCAATGTGTTGGACCATGGTGTGCTTATTATATTATAACAACATTTAATGTTGTGTGGGATCTAATGATCTGTAGCAGATGTATTAGATTTTTTCATATAATTTAACAATCTACTTTTAAATCAACACATTTTTATCCATCGCGGTACCTAGGACATTTGGGAGCGATTTTTTTTAACGCTTTGGTATTGTTAGATAAATTGGCCTTTAGGCAAATAATTGTTACGTGGGGTGTACGGATGTTGTTACCTTTTCACAGAGACTACACAACGATGTTACAGTTATGTCCCTTCTTCCATCTCAAGGTTTTGTTTTGGTACGTAAAGGGGTATTGTTCGCTTTAGAAGGCTTTGACTAATAGTCTCCATTGAATTGTCTAGGTGTCACCTTGATCGATCATTCTCTTGTCTCGATTCAACTTTAACAATGTTGGGGTAAGTGGCCATGGTTCTTTGTTGGAACCTTAGTGGACTATTTGCCTTCCCTTAACAAATAAACATGTCAATTGTCGGACCTTAATTAGTGACTACTGAACATTGTATATGCTTAATAGTTAATATTAGGGGTGAGCTGGGACGGTACTGGTACTGATGACGGGGGTAGCCCAAGGAAATAATAAAATGGCTGGAACACATTAACGCTAAAAAGGTTAAAAGCTTCATTTTCTGCCCAAACTTATGTAAACAAGTACCCACGTGCTACAGTACGATGTCAAATCCCTGTTCACATCCTTGTCCCCTCTGAGCAAAGGACATGCTCAGACAAAGTATTATTATTTTAATTATGGACCAGCGGTCCAAAGCTTTCCGCCCACAAAGGTCAACTCTCTAGGCAAACTGGAGGGGAACTAGTTTAGTTACAACTGGACGAAAGGCTTAATTCTCTTCTCCTATATAAGAAAGACTTAGCCATAAACATGAAAATAGCAAGATCTGGGCAGATAACATACTCTCCCTTATCTTCTCTTCTTTCTTGAGAAATATGCTCTTTGCTTATTTCTTTCTTACTTCAATAACTTCATAGCTTCACCAAGAACATCATCCAAAAACCGATTCCAAACATCACGGTCTTGGATCTCCGGTGAACTATAACAACTAACAACGAACTAGTGAACCTCCTTCTACGTTTTGCAAAACAAGAGGGACACCACGACCTGCGTTAGGCTAACCTGAACCCTTGAAGCCTATTAGCCTAACCAGTCTCTTCACTATCAATGGTCTTATCTTTGTTGTAGCAACAAGTTGGCGCCCACCGTGGGGCTACGCCGCTTACTTTATCTTAAAGACCAGTAGTGTAGCTCCATTTCCACTAAAATCACCATGTCAGAAGGTGAATCTCCCGAAGAAGTCGAGCAAGTGTCAAGAACACCGTCACCAAGCGCCGGCCAGGATACTCCGGCGACAACCTTGATTTTTTCCACTCCGGGAGGAACTCGAACGGAACCCTTGTTCCTTGAGTTTTCACCTTTCCGAACTCCAACCCCTTCACGATCTGGAGTTCCTTCTCCACATGCAGGAGTCACGAACACCCCGGAGCGCGCCGACTTGATGCTGGAAGGGGTATCACGGAATTTTTTGCAACTAAGGCATCTTCTTAACTAACACGTGAGCCTAGAAAGAGAAAAGGAGATAAGAATAAGGCTAGATTATGACGAATCGGAGCCCTCGTTGTCGCTTGGGCGTCCACCTTCCCTTCTAACCAGCTCACGACTTGCTGCTTCTCATTTAGAAGCTGGTCCAAGTGTAACCTGTCAACCCTTTAACCCATTTCCCTACACATATGGGAGACCAAGCCCAACGGCTTTCCCTTGTTCACTTCACAACCCCTTGGACACGAGACCACTCTCGACCAAATATGACAGTCACCAGCTTCAAGTGTTCCTCCTACAGCCACTACATGGGAGCAGGCCATTTCGGTCTTACCCTTGGCTCGAAGTGCTGCAATGAGCACTCCCATGGGAACAAGTCAAACAACAGCAACCCCTGAAAGCCTTCAAGGCTTTAATCTCATGCCTCAGATGATGGCTCAAATGATGGCACACTTCCCTTGGACCCAGCTCATCAACCAAGCACTGGGTACTCACCAAGGAACAACAAGTCATAACCCTGCTGTAAGGCTAGATGAAGATCTAGCAAAACCTTACAAGCCCGGTAACCTATCTTGTTTCTCTCAACAAATCACCGATTATGATTTTCAAACAAAAATCAAGATGCCACCCCATATAAGAACGTATGATGGGACTGAAGATCCCGAAGACCACCTCCAGGTCTTCACTAGGGCGGCCAGAATCGAAAAATGGTCCCATGCTGAATGTCGTTTGATGTTCATGCAAACGTTAGTTGGATCAACCAGGATATGGTTCAATGATCTTACTGCTGAAAGCGTTTGAAGCTTCGACGATCTGAGCAAGGGCTTCTTGGCCAATTTTTCACAACAAAGACAGTACGTCAAAGATGCCACCGTTATTTTCCAGATAAAGCAAAAAGATGACGAGAGCCTTCGAGACTTCATAGAAAGGTACAAAAAAGAAGGGTTACAATATGTGGGGGCTGACGAAAAAATGAGGGTGGCAGGCTTCATGAACGCCATCATCTCCAAATACCTCACAAGGGACTTTAACAAGTGCCTACCTAAAACCCTTGAAGAAGCCCTTGAACGAGCTGAAGCTCATATTCGAGGCGAGGAGGCCGTTGATTTCAAAGAACAAAGAAAAAGGGCTCGTAGTTGGCGAGCAACAGCCCCAACTGAAAGAAAGAGAACTACAATCCCTATGACAAATATCCCAGGAGCTCAGATCAACGAAGGCCTGAAGGCCGGAACCCTCCAAGCAGGGAGAAGACTGTGAACTTCACAGCTTTAACCAAAACCCCTCAGGAGATCCTCGCCACCGAAGAAGTGAAACACAACTTCCGACCTCCTCGACCCTTGCCCAAAAGCAAGAAGAACGAAAGCTCCACCCAGTTCTGCGAGTTCCACGAAGAAAAATGTCACCACACAAACGATTACTTTCAACTCAAGAGAAGAATTGAGGAAGGCATCAAGTCTGGAGAATTGGCTCATTTGGTGAAAGGGGTCAAAGACAAGATGGCTGAAAGAAAAAGCAAAGAAGTGAATATGGTGAATATAGACCAAGGTGTTCCCCACAAACGACAACGCTTGGAGGCTTGGGAGCTTCAATGCGTCTGCTTCCCACCGCCTCAAGGTGACTTGCTCTCCAACCCTCTAACAGTGGAAGCAAACGTGGGAACACTCAGAACAAACAAAGCCTACATTGACACAGGGGCGACCACAGAGATCATGTATGAAAGATTCTTCAACCGGCTGAGCAAGGAAGAATGTTCAAGGCTTCAACCCTCCGAGTCATCTATAAAAGGTATCGCCGACGTACCCTTGAAGCTTTTAGGCCAACTAACCCTCGATGTCTGTTTTAGTGAAGGCAATATGAAGAAAACCAAACCGCTCACTTTTGTGGTTATCAACACACCTTCCAACTATGATGTAATCATAGGGAGGCCAGGGCAATGTGTGTTCAACATGGCTGTTTCGGTTGGTCAAGGTGTTGTGAAGTTTCCCACCGACATGGGAATTGCAACCCTTCAACCCACCCAAGAGGTTTACACGGTTGAAGGGGAAAGTTCAAAAAATGAAGAAGAGGAACAAGGCTTAATCATAAACCCCAAGTACTCTGAAAAAAGGTACGGGTAAACACAAGCCTTTCCAAAGAAACCCTCTCACACCTTGAAAAGCTGTTGAAACACTATAGCGATGTCTTTGCTAGGTGCCCGGAAGACATGACAGGCATCCCTCGAAGCATTGCAGAGCATGAACTTAAAATACCTCTCGATGTTAAGCTTGTTTTCCAAAAGAAACGGAATCATGTCAAGAGGTTGAAAAGCTTGTACAAGCTGGGATCCTACGTGAGGTCAAGTATCAATCTTGGGTGGCTAATCCAGTCATGGTTCGAAAGCCTGACAAGTCTTGGAGGATGTGCATCGACTTCAAAGACTTAAACAAAGCATGTCCAAAGGATTGCTATCCCTTACCTGAGATGGACCTCAAGGTTGACTCTCTAACCGACCATCCCTTTAAGTGCTTTCTCGACGCTTACAAGGGTTACCATCAAATTCTCATGAAAGTGGAAGACGAAGAAAAAACCGCTTTCCACACGGACAAGGGTATTTTCTGTTACCAAAAGATGCCCTTTGGCTTACGCAATGCCGGTGCAACCTACCAACGTTTGGTCGACAAAGCATTTGCTAGCCAAATTAGCAGAAACTTGGAAGCTTATGTTGATGATCTGGTAATCAAAAGCAAAACTGAGCATCAAATGCTTGAAGACATACAAGAAACCTTCCAAAACTTAAAGAAGATCAACATAAAGCTTAACCCCGGGAAATGCTCATTTGGGTTCGAAGAAGGCAAGTTTTGGGGGCACATTGTGGGGAAACAAAGCATAAAAGTTAATCCCAACAAAGTCAGGGCTGTTCTTAAAACCAAATCCCCACAAAGCAAAAAATAAGTGGAAAGTCTGAATGGAAGGCTTGCAGCCTTGAAGCGTTTTACCTCCAAGCTTGCTAAGAGATCCCTACCCTTTTTCAAAACACTAAAGGGTTGCACCAATAAGAAAGATTTCAGGTGGATAGAAGAAGCAGAAGAAGCCTTCAACCAAATGAAGCAACACTTAGCTTCACTTCCAGTTATTGCAGCCCCTGAAATGGGAGAATTGATCTATGTCTATCTCTCATTCGTTGAAGAAGCATTAAGCACGGTTCTAACCATCAAACGAGAAAAAGTTCAGGTACCCGTTTATTTCTTTAGTAAATAAAACTGGCAGAGGTCAAATATCCTCCTTTGTAAAAACTTGCCCTGGCCTTAATTCAAACGATCAGAAGGCTTCGAAGGTACTTTCAAGCACACCCTATACAAGTGGTCACTGACCAACCCATCAAAAGTGTGTTTGAAAAACCAGAAAATTCAGGCCTATTGGCCAAATAGGCTGTGGAACTAGGTGAACATAACATCACCTATGTCCCAAGAAAAACTATCAAAGTCCAAGTCTTGGTGGACTTTATTGTAGAAATTCCAAAGAAAGTCATTACTGAAATACACACAACTGCCACTGAACCTTCTGACCCTGAAGCCTGGAAGCTTTTTATCGACGGAGCTTCTAGCATCGAAGGGTCAGGGGCTGGGCTCGTTTTAATCAACCCCGAAGGGTTAGAATTTACATATGCTCTTCGACTTGAATTTCTGACCACCGCCAAAGAGGCTGAATACGAAGCACTGATCGCTGGTCTGAAGATTGCCAAAGAGATGAAGATCCAAAAGCTACAAGTCTTCACAGACTCGTTGCTTGTTTCAAGTCAAGTCAATGATAGCTATGTAGCCAAAGAGCCCAACATGAAAAAGTACCGTGAAAAGGCAAAAGGGTTGATGACCACGTTTCAAGAATGCACCATCAAACAAGTCCCAAGATCACAAAACAAGTGAGCCGATGCCCTGAGCAAACTAGCATCCCTCAGATTTGCACACCTCACCAAGAAAGTATTGGTGGAAGTATTGAAAACTCCTTCAATTCAAGAATTGGAGGTTCAAGATGTAATCACTGAAGAAGGTCCCAATTGGATGACTCCCATAGAAAAGTTCCTCAAAAATGGTGAGTTACCTCTGGACCAGATGGAGGCTGAAAGAGTTCGAATCAAATCCAGACAGTATGTGTTGTAAGGAGAAATCCTTTATAAAAAGGCCTACCTTGCACCACTACTGAGATGTGTGAGCCCCAAACAAAGTCAATATTTGATCAAAGAGGTTCACGAGGGTATATGTGGAGCTCATTTTGGGCCAAGAACAGTGGTTGCAAAATTGATGAACCTTGGATACTTCTGGCCCACAATGCACCGAGATGCAACCGAACAACTCAAGAAGTGTGAATCTTGTCAAATTCATGCACCTGTCCCAAAAAGCCCCAAGCACGATCTAGTCCCCATCTCCTCGGCTTGGCTATTCCACAAATGGGGAATGGACATCGTTGGTCCATTCCCACCGGCCAAAGGTGGGGTAAAATTTTTGCTAGTAGCCGTCGACTACTTTACCAAGTGGCCTGAAGTCAAACCACTTGCAAAGATAACGGGCAAACAAGTCATCGACTTTGTCTGGGAAAACATCATCTGCCGCTACGGGTTGCCAGGAGTGTTGGTCATGGATAATGGGAAACAATTTGCTTAGAAGCCTTTTAGCACAGGGTGCAAAGAATTCAGAATCACTCAAGTGTTCAGCTTAGTTGCATACCCACAATCCAACGGCCAAGTCGAAAGAACAAACAGAACCATCGTAGAAGGAATCAAAACAAGGCTGGGAAGGCACAACAACAATTGGCTTGAAGAGCTCCCAAACGTTCTATGGGCAATAAGAACAACCGAGAAGACAAGTCACAAACGAACGCCTTACAGCCTAGTGTTCGGATCGGAAGCTGCAATCCCAGCCTAAGTCGGAGTTGTGACTCAAAGAACACTCAACATGGACCTCGAATCAAACAACAATGAGACCATGTTGAATTTTCAACTCCTCGAAGAAATTCGTGATCAAGCCGCAATACAAGAGGCTAAGTACAAACAAAAAATGGAAGCTTATTACAATGCAAGAGTGAAACATGAACGTTTCAAGCCTGGAGACCTTGTACTCTGAAACAACGAGGCTAGCAAGAAAGAAAATCAAGGAAAACTTGGCCCAAAGTGGGAAGGACCATACACAATCCTCGAAGCTCACAATGATGGATCCTACAAGCTGGCCGACACAGAAGGCAAAAGGCTTCCAAGACAATGGAACGGCAAAACCCTTAAAAGGTTCCATGCATAGTCAAAGTCTAAAAATGTATTTCAAGAGATGTATAATTCTCCTTTTTGTGAACAACAACCTCTTGAATGAATGATAAAGTTTTGTCATAACTTGTCTTTACTATCCTATTAATCAGGTTGAGAACCTAGCAAGAAACTCCATGGCAAGGGCCATGTAAGGGGATGAGCTCCCAGGCTACATCGCTGAATAGGTTCAAGGGTTAAATGGACCTATATAAGGGGTGAGTTCCTATATCAATCCAACTCCATGAGACTTAGAAAATTTTTTCAACTAAAACTTGTCTCATAGACAGGTCTGAACAGCCTACACCAATTCGTTCCCTAAACTTAGAAAAAGTTTACGAAACAAAAAACGTACACTAAGTAGTGATACAAAGGATAGTCAACATGTGCTTTTTACCTAATGAAGCCTTGAAGCTAAAGTGACTGCAGCACTAAAACTTCTTAAGAAAAGTTAGCTAAAAACACATCAAACTAACAAGACAAGTAACCATAACACAATACATAGAACATACGATTCATAAACAAGGCCATTCCAAGGCCATAACTGACAACATTCATAATAAGCCAGTAAGGCTAAGCAAGGAAATCATAAGGATTCCCATAAAAGTGTTCAAACGGCCAAACAAGGCCAACAACAACCATAAGGCAGAAACTTTAAGAGTTTCATGCCACACCTACATTGTTTAAGATCATACAACATTGTTTAACGATGCTTAGAAAGCTAAGAATCAAGTGTTTAAACATTAGAAACAGGCTTTGAAGTACTAGCCTTACCACCTTTAGCCTTCTTGGACTTCTTCACTTCCGGGCCAACATCAGCAACAACCGAGCCTTCGAGGCTTGCCACATGAGATCCGTCGCTACCCCCAGATAAGGTTTCTTCACTATCACCAGAACGGGAGCGTTTCTTCGACAAGGACTCGAGCACCTCTTTAACAACCTTCTCATCAAGGCCGGCTGGTTTCAAACCCTGCAACACAGAAAGAGGCTTACCAAAGCATGACGACACTTCACCCACATAAGGGTAAGTGAGCCTCTCCATGGCACGAACTGAGTCCATGAAAAGCTTATAAGCTTCACGGTTGAACAGGGGCGACTTCTCCATAGGTTGGCCAGACCGTGATGACTAAAGCCAGCAACAAAGCCCAAATGCTTACCATGGGCCAGCAGCTTCGTATACACACCGCCCAACACCGAGTTGAATTCTTTAGAATGGAGAAAGTAAGTCACAACCTGTTGAAATCCAAGCTCAATTAGCCATTTGTTGTAGTCAGAAGTCTGGGTGACTGAAGCCTTTAAGCCTTCTTTCTCCATCTCGAAGGCTCTCCTCTGCACCTTAAAGGCTTCCCGGTCAGCATCCAACTTAGCCTTGTCAGCTTCTATAGCCTTCTTCAAACCTGCCATCTCAATCTCATGGCCACGAGACAACTCATCAATCCTCTTCACATACACCTTTTCCTTCTCTGAAAAACCTTCAACCTCCTTCTTCATGGCCGCCATAGAGGTCTTCATCTTTTCCTTCGTCTTCATAAATTCCTCATACTCCTTCATCCCTTTTCGAAAGCGAGTGACACCCTATGCCAAAAGGGCAGAAACGTTACAAGAGTTCAAGATCAACCTGGACAACAGGGAATCACCCTCCATCTCGGAGATAGTATCACGAACCCCTGGAGGAGCAAAATTGGCTAACACATCAGCACAAACTTTGGGATCTTTGAAACTATCCCTAACCTTGACATTCCACTCTGGCACATAAACTACATTCCCATCCAACCCTCGAACCACAGACATTACAGCTTTCTTCCCAGCCGATTTCCTCTTCTTGGAAACCACCTAACCCTGCTCCTTGTCACCCTCCGCAGTTGGACCCTGATCTTCGGTAACCTGAATGTCATCGCTAACCTCAACCGGTTCCTGAGAAGATGGGGGGCCAACAGACTTCAACAAACGTCGTGTGGAACGACAGGTAGAAGACTTTGGAACAGTGGTTTTGGTGAACCTTTTAACGTTTGAAACCCCAACATACTCAGCATTCTCAAACCGACCCTCCTTCCCCCGAGCCACCGAATCATCCCCAATGACAGCATCAACATCCGTAAACCCAACGTCTAAAGTATCGTCACTTTTCAAGAAGTCCAAAGCAGACATGACTGCAAATACAAAGGAAACCCATTAACAAAAATATCAACAAGGTAAAGCAAATACGTGATAAACAAACGCATACCCTTATTATCCCTCATAAGCATGGGATCCCGATTAGGCTTATCCCAAAGTTTTCTAATTCCTAATAACACAAGAAGATGTTCGGGAAACAGACGAAGACGCGATGGACATTTCCTAATCGACTTCAAAAAACCCTCATTTAACTCCGACTCGGATGGTTCCGGTTCGTTTAAAACAGCCTCGGGTTGTCGCCAAACAGGTTTAAATGGAAGGATAGAGTCAGAAACAAAGAAAAAACGGTCCTTCCAAGAACCGAGGGTTGTAACCGCCGAAGAAACCAAGCACGTATCGACCTTAGTATGTTCAAACGTGTACCAATTGCCGTTTTTCGCTAAGCGAAAAAAACGGCGAAAACTCAACAGTGAGGGGTCATAACCTAGGGCTTTACACAAAACCTCAAAATGCAACACCCTAGCAAGCCCTAAAGGATGGATTTGACAAAATGATTCACGGTAATACTCCAAAACATTCAAAACAAAAACGGAAAAAGGGTGCCGGAGATTAGAAAATTCAAAGTGACGGCAATATAGAGCAATGGAACCCGCTGGACAACGATCAATCGACGAACCGACCGGCGGAGGGACCGGTTTATACTTTAACCCTATTCCCCACTCAATACAAAACGATTCAACCTCTTCTTGGGTTAATCGAGAAAAACTGACCGAAAGATCCTTTTTGCCAACCATAATTTTGAAGAAAAAATGAAGGATCAAAACTAACCTGATAGAGGATTGAAAGGAACTTGAATATGTTTATGATGGAAACTTTAAAGAAAAACTGGAAGAAAATGAATAGTTATCCCATTGATAACTATTAATGAAAAAACAGTTATTGGGAACCGCAATCTGGCAGTTACCATCACATCAACTGTCATGTCAGAAATTCAAAAAACAACCAAAACTGAACAAAGCCTCGAAGCCTACAAGCCTTTCAGCCTTTAAGCAATAAACAAAATGTGTGCAAAACTCAGAAGCCCATGAGCTTACCTCTCAAATTCCTCTTGGGGGGCTGATGACGGGGGTAGCCCAAGGAAATAATAAAATGGCTAGAACACATTAATGCTAAAAAGGTTAAAAGGTTAAAAGCTTCATTTTCCGCCCAAACTTATGTAAACAAGTACCCACGTGCTACAGTACGATGTCAAATCCCTGTTCACATCCTTGTCCCCTCTGAGCAAAGGACATGCTCAGACAAAGTATTATTATTTTAATTATGGACCAGCGGTCCAAAGCTTCCCGCCCACAAAGGTCAACTCTCTAGGCAAACTGGAGGGGAACTAGTTTAGTTACAACTGGACGAAAGGCTTAATTCTCTTCTCGTATATAAGAAAGACTTAGCCATAAATATGAAAACAACAAGATCTGGGGAGATAACATACTCTCCCTTATCTTCTCTTTTTTTCTTGAGAAATATGCTCTTTGCTTATTTCTTTCTTACTTCAATAACTTCATAGCTTCACCAAGAACATCATCCAAAAACCGATTCCAAACATCGCGGTCTTGGATCTCCGGTGAACTATAACAACTAACAACAAACTAGTGAACCTCCTTCTACGTTTTGCAAATGTAGAGGGACACCACGACCTGCGTTAGGCTAACCTGAACCCTTGAAGCCTATTAGCCTAACCAGTCTCTTCACTATCAATGGTCTTATCTTTGTTGTAGCAACAGGTACCGATTCCGATTTATCCCAATCCTGAAAAATTTAAAAATATTTGGTACTTGCTGGTACCGAAATGTGTGGTTCTATACCGGTATAGTACCAATACGGATACACTACCGATATACTACCAGTTGGGTGAGTTGATGTTGATGTAAACAATACATAACTTTATACTCAAAAATCACTTTAATAACAAGAAGAAGTTAGTTATTAGTTTAATACTATTATACTACAAGGACCATAAAGCACTTTGTCACAAGGGTGGACACTGACAGAGTGCGCTCTCTAGACGGGAGTGGTGGTACTGACGAGAACTCTATACTAGACCAATGCCAACCATACACCATCGGTAACGGTGTTGGTATTTGTTTTTCATGTTCCCGGTTTTGGTATTTTCAAACTGACAAATTGATAGGACATTCGGTTTATTGTTTCAAACTTTCACTTGTTTTGGTTATGAAGTGTTTTGGGTACCGCTCTCATTCCTACTTGGGATCTAAATTATGATCAGCGAGGAAGGATGTGAGCTTCGTGGATTGGTCGGCGAATGTATGTTTTCTTGTTTAGATTGAACCATGTGCACCAGCATGGCCCAAAAACCTGCCATATTAAGGCATATCGTTTATGCAAGCAAAGAAGTTGTATAACACGGGTATGTTGAAGTTAAACGTGTCGAGTTTTTTGGGTGTTGACAAAGCTTTGAAATGCTCAAATGTGTTCATGGGGTTTAGTAATTTGTACGAGTTGAGCCGATTTGTTTTACTATTCGAGACTGGTTTGACCGTTAAATATAGTCTATGTTGGTTTGGTCTTTTGTGAACTCTTGAAGGGTGGATGTTGAAACCCTAATTGAATCGTGGATGATTATGTGAGGGCTCGTGAGTTGTTCTAGAGAAGAATGGGTGTTGTGTATGCTTGGGTGTATGAGGTTACTTTAGATGAGTTTCAGTGAGACAACAATGTAAATGAGAAGTCTATTTTATTGAGCCTCTTCATGATGATTATACAAAGGGAATATATACATATATATAAGAAGTCTTGGGGGGGATCTCACTCCCAACCCTTGTTCCTCGGCTCCCTCTATTATCCACTGGGTCTTTTACCCAGCCAAGGGACACGCTCTTATCCACTGGATCCTGTTTTCCCTCCAAGATTCTGTCCCTTTCATCTCTGGACTCCTCAGGTTAACAAGGACAGGTCGGTGTTTGACCTCGGGCTTGTCTAAAGTGCACGTGATGCTACTGAGCTGGATTGGGCTGATTTGGGCTTGACTTCTTAGGCCTTTTGTTTAGGCCTGTCCAGACGTAGTCTCTTCAAGTCCCCCAGTCTATTATTGTTGTTATTTATGAAAACGGTAATAGACTTGTTTCAAGTCCGCCTTCCTTCTCCTTTTTTCTTTTTGTTGGGTCCCGTAGGCTTTCCTTACTGGTCTTATGCTAACCTCTTCATCCATCGGGGCTGTCTCAAAAGCCCAAACCCGAGGTAGGCTCTTCAAGTCTCCCCGGTCTGTTGTGCTCATTATTTATGACAAGTATAATGGACTTACAACAAGTCTCTATTCTACCTTTGTTGTGACCTCTTGCGTGATCCACCCTACACTTCAATTGGATGTTGATTCTTGATCTAGGAGCTTTCCTTCGGAACAATTTTTCTCTTCGACTTTGCCTCGTCTGTTCCAACAACATGGCCTGGGACATGTGTTGTCCTACCCATTTCTTTTAGGTTGATACTAACAACTTTTTTAGAACAATTGGATAAGACCTTAACCCCCCTAGAACCTATGATTTCATTTAGTTACTTTGAGAGGTCTATTAAATACTCTCTTTTGGGCTCTCTTACTTTAGCCATACTTAACCTGGGCCCGTGTTTGCCACTGAGCATATTTCTCTTATCATTCGGAGAACCCAATTCTAATGTAACCTCTTCAGCCCGTTACTGGCACACACCTGAGCCGACGACATTTTGAAAAAGCCTCTCATACTTCCCTCAAGATGTCATGATACCTTTCGGATCGTCCGCCATTCTCTTAACTGTTGGCTCCCTTTTCCCACTTTTAAATTTACATTTCATGTCTCCTTATCTGTCTAGTAGGATGTTTGGTTGGAGTAGCTAGTACTCTCTATGCATCTTGGTTTCTCTTGGGCTTTCTTGACTTGGTCCTAATCATGGGACAGAGACCATTTTCATAGGAGGCTTTACCCCCAGTCCTTTTTTTTATGATAAGGACAAAAGACTAGTGTAGTTTCAGCTCACCTTTTTCATTACATATGGGATAAGTTCCTCCTTTCTAGACTAATTCATTGGGCTAGTTTCGGACGAGATCTTTTTTCGGTACATGGCTGAGGTAGATGATATTTGGTTTCCATGAGCCTGACCTAGTTCTCTTGGTAGTTTAAACTTACCATGACATAAATACACAGCCCCTCTTCTATATAATAAAGGATGAGTAAACCATAAACATCATGGGTTGATTTCATTTTGACTCATCAGATTTGGACCCAGTAAGGTTGAGATGGCGGGGTCATGGGGTGAAATAAAGACCAAACATTATGCGCTCGTCCCCACACAATGGGCCAAGTTCTGTAATTATCTCTTCAAGTCCCCCAGTTCCTTATGCTAATTATTTATGATTGGGATAAGGGACTTTGGACTCGAGTTTCTTTAACATAACCAAGCAGAGGTTAAGTTTTCTCTCTTGGGTAGTATGTAATCTCTTTCTTCTTATTGAGAAACCCTCCCAAAGTTGTTAGCATCCCATTAACAGACTCTAACAATGATCTTGCTATTCTTGCTTTACTAGTAGTGGACATAGAACGAAGACACAAACAATTTCCAATGCGATAATATATGATGAAAATGTATCAAACCACCGATAATAATCATGATGATATAAATTATTTCTATATGTTTCTCCTCTTGCTCCCGGATGTATCATGATGTTTTCAATCTGTATGCGGATGGATTATAAGGTTCCATCCTGTGAGGTGGATGTAGTAGGTTAGCTATCAATTTGTAGCCGGGCTTTCCTTTCACTCGTTGTGAAGAAGATTCGATTGTCTTTCCCCCTTAGGGGGTGTATATGTATGGTGTCCCATTTAATGGGAAATATATAAGTTGTGAGCCTCATACAAAGGGCCATATCCCACTTGGGGGTAATACAAATTCTAAGAGTCTTAGAAGGGGCTATTTTCCCCTGGGGAATTACGATTATTGAGCCTCATGGATGGGGCAAATTTTTACGGGGGTAATTATAAGTATTGAACCTAATGGATTAGGTTAGTTTTGTATATGGATCCAAGCCCCTCAGCCGGGCCTTCCTTTCACACTTGTGAAGGAGCATTGATATCATTTTCCCATTAACAGGAAATTATGAGTGATGTGCCTCTTAAAGAGGGCTTTATCTCATCTGGGGGAATTATAAGTATGGTGCCTCTTTTAGAGGGCTTTATCTCATCTGGGGGAATTATAAGAATGGGGCCTCCTTTGGAGGGCTTTATCCCGTCTGGGGTAATTATAAGTATGGTGCCTCTTTTAGAGGGCTTTATCCCATCTGGGGGAATTATAAGAATGGGGCCTCCTTTGGAGGGCTTTATCCCGTCTGGGGTAATTATAAGTATGATGCCTCTTTTAGAGGGCTTTATCCCGTCTGGGGTAATTATAAGTATGATGCCTATTTTAGAGGGCTTTATCCCATCTGTGGGAATTAAAAGTACAGTCGACCTATTATATTTGTTAATCATAAAATATAAAAAGCATAATTAGTTTTAGTACCTGTTAGAAGTCTTACACATGAAGATGATGGAAGGGGGCACTGGTTGAGGTCCATTCCCTTCTTATAAAAGATAATAGGGATATGAAGGTTTCTTCTCCATGGAAAATTTTTAGAATGTGAAGTGTTACCACATGAGGCTTCTTTCCTTTCATAACGACTTTGTCACTCTTAAGAAGGGAACTCTTCTTCTCATTCATTGGAAGGGAATTATTTTTCCTTGGAAGTCTCTCAAAAATGGTGATCTCTTTATGAGGTACGTCTTCATGCATAGAAGCTGATGAACTGGTCCCTCTTGTCGTATTAAAGAAACTTCAATGAAGAAGACCCACGACATAATGAAAAAATGTCAAATTAGTCCCCCAGCTCCATGTTGGTGTAGGGGGGGGGGGAGGGTTCCTTCTGAATGGAATTGACCTTTCACATATGTCGTCCCCTTCAAACATTCTATCCCTTGGAGGGGGGTTATTCTCCTTCAAATAAAATTCTTGTAATGCAAAAAGTTGTTGTAGAATGCTTTCTTTCCTCACATGAGGGGTTTCTCGAATACCTCGTCCACATGGGGAAAAACTTTTCAAATACTTCCTTAGCTAGAAAGTGATTACTCTTTTTGAGAAGAAAAATCTGGAAGAGGTTGCTTTCCTTTGCAGGGAACCCTTGCCCAAATAATATTTTCTTTTCTGGAGGAAATTTTTAAATACCTCCTCCCTTGGAAAGGAAATCTTCTTCTTTGAAAAAGATTCTTGTAACATGGCAAGGGGCTTCAATAGGGATTGTATGGGAGGAGTGTTTGTAATGAGGGGATTGTATGGGAGGAGTGTTTGTAATGAGGGGATTGTTTTGGGAGGAGCCTCATTATATACGGGTTGTCTTGAAATGAGATTCCCCACTTGGAAGGAAACCCTGTTATGACTTTCTTATCTCGGCAGGGGTTTTGGTAAGAATGATTGTTTGGTAAGGGACTTTGTCTAAATTAATTATATTACATGGGGGTCTGTTCCGAATCACAAGATGGGCTTTCATATTAAAGTAAAAGTCCAAGACAACCCTGGCAAAGGGCTCGGGGGGCTTTGTTCTGAATCCCCATAAGGTCTTTCATATTAAAGTAAATGTACTGGGATACCCCCTGGCAAGGGGCTCGGGGGCTTTTTTCTGAATCCCCATAAGGTCCTTCATATTAAAGTAAATGTCCTAGGATTCCCCCTGGAAAGGGGCTCGGGGGCTTTGTTCTGAATCCCCCGAAGGGTCTTCATATTAAAGTAATTGTCCCAGGATATCCCCTGGCAAGGGGCTCGGGGGCTTTTGTTCTGAATCCCCCGAAGGGTCTTCATATTAAAGTAATTGTCCCAGGATACCCCCTGACGAGGGGCTCGGGGGTTTTGTTCTGGGGCAATTGTTTAGTAAGGGGCTTTATCTTGGGGAGATGGTCTAGTAAGAAACCCTTTTCTGGAGGAATTATTTGGTAAATGAGTTTGTTCTGGAGAGTAAGGGACCTTCTGAAAAAGCGGTTTAGTAAGGGATCTATTTCTAAAGGAATTATACTGTAAGGGGATTTCATTGTGAAAGACCTCGTTCTGGAAAGGTTGTTTTGGGGCTTGTTTGGTTTTGGGGGATTTGTTATGAATGAGTTGTTTTGTATGGTATTTCATTATGAAGGGTCTCCATATTAAAGTAACCCTTTGACCCTATATTCACCTAGATATTGTTCTTCCTCATTCTTTGGAATAAGAACAGAAAACATAGTTAAATAGATAAATGGTTAATGATACCTTTTATGTGTTTATCCATATAGGGTCGTTGACCCTTTTGACCCCCCTTTCTAACCCGAAAAATTAACTGCAAAAAACCGACAACGACTCACCAAGATATGCCTACGAGCATTTATGAAAGCTTCATCCCATCTTTAGTGTTCAAACGTAAACCTCACATCATTCCAATTTGCCTCATTAAACCGATTCACTAGACTCCGACGAGGCAACAGGTCCAGCAAAGCATGTCTATTAATTACAACCAGGTTGGACAATACCAGCTGTTATTAGCTCCGGCAGCCTGCGATGTCTACATCATATCCAAAAGTCCGGCGGCGAAAGCATAGTTGAACCCAACAGAAGAAGATGGGTATGTTTCTTGTCGGTTGAAGGCAATCATCATGTCTGACTTTTCAAGGCATGCCGGGGAATATTCAAGAATCTTGAATTCATGGCATATTCCGAAAACTCGAAAAAGATTCCGGCAACAGAAAAACTCCGGCCACGGAAAAACGCCAGCGACAACTTGAACTAGGTTGGTACTTGTTTACCGAAACAGTGGACGGACAACACCAATGCCCTTTTTTCGGCGAGACAACAACAACGGTGTGTTTGGTGGCGGACGTAGCCTGATCCGGAAGGAAACGGTAGTGACATTCCCTTCAAGCTTTGATCATCCATTCTTCCAAGATTTTGGGTGAGACCTTCAATCAAGAAGGTCCCACGGATGGCGCCAATGTTGAAACCCTAATTGAATCGTGGATGATTATGTGAGGGCTCGTGAGTTGTTCTAGAGAAGAATGGGTGTTGTGTATGCTTGGGTGTATGAGGTTACTTTAGATTAGTTTCAGTGAGACAACAATGTAAATGAGAAGTCTATTTTATTGAGCCTCTTCATGATGATTATACAAAGGGAATATATACATATATATAAGAAGTCTTGGGGGGATCTCACTCTCAACCGTTGTTCCTCGGCTCCCTCTATTATCCACTGGGTCTTTGACCTAGCCAAGGGACGAGCTATTATCCACTGGATCCTGTTTTTCCTCCAAGATTCTATCCCTTTCATCTCTGGACTCCTCAGGTTAACAAGGATAGGTCGGTGTTTGACCCAGGCTTGTCTAAAGTGCACGTGATGCTACTGAGCTGGATTGGGCTGACTTGGGCTTGACTTCTTGGGCCTCTTGTTTAGGCCTGTCTAGACGTAGTCTCTTCAGTGGACTTACTTAGATATGCCAATTGTTTGTTCATAAACACGAGTATTAAGTGCATGAAATATAGTACACTCTATTAACACTTTTACTAAACTTATCATGGTACTTTAAAAATGTCTTTGGGGCTGTTCGTTGTTGGATCAATTTGACTGGCTGGACTACAGTGTATATTATAGTAACCTTTATCATCATCTGTGGGACTCGTAGTAGTTTTTGTTGAACGGCAATTATTACACCATTTTATTCACTATATAAATGGAACCGGAATCCTTATTATTTGAGAAGTACTCGTATTATCAAACAAACTCTTTGATATTATTGAGTTACAACCCTTTGATTGGTAAATATTGTAGTATAGTGGGATAAAACCATTCATTGTGGTGGGGGTGGCTTAAACTATCCTAAGACCCGACCCGACTAACCCTGCCAACTAAACTTTACCCTCAACTACCCTAGACTATCTTAAGGGGTGGGTGCAAAACTCTAAGCACCCTAAAGAATTTGAATTTTTATTTAAAACTAACTAATAAATTATAAATTTAAAAACACAAATATAAATAAAAATGCATAGATTTCATACTAAATATACATAAATAATTAAATAGCACTTTCTTCATTAAAAGAATACATAAAAAAATAATAAAAAAAAATACTATTCTCCATTCCGTCAGTTTTTAACTTTTGTGTCATTGTCTCAAATGTTAATTTATCTCACCATACTTTGCCATTTCCAAGACACTATATATATGAGGTTGCTGTTATTACATTCTAAAGTGGTTAAAACTTTAATTTATGGTAAATTACATATTTGATAATGTTAATGCTCATAAAGATTCAATATCAAGTTCTAAACAGAAATCTATAAAACTGAACGGAGATGTTTTGGTTTGAGAATCGGGGAAAAAGACAGGCTGAAAAGAAAACTTTTGACCTTCATATGCATACATGCTTTGCGGTCGTGATGTGGTGTGTTTAACCTCCTATACTATTAAGTTTGTTTAAATAGTTATACAAGCAACAATGAGCCACGTGAATGCGTTTACACTTTTTTTTATGATACCCAATTCCCGTCGGTTGCATAAAAGTCAAACGGGTTCGGGTTGAGTTGATCCGCAAACTAAATTATCACTTAATAGTTATTTTATGAATGGTTGTATTTTGGGTAAGAAGAAGAAGAAGAAGGAGCTTCTTGACAGCTTGTTGGTGCATTTGGAAGCCAAGAAATGAGGTTATTTTTGAAAGCACGATTATTTTAGAGACTAAAATTAGGGAGGATATCAAGTCTTTGGGGTTTCTTTGAATTAAAAATAGGACTTCGTTTAAATCTCTTCGTTGGAATGATTGATGTTATTTCAACTTCTAATTTGTTTTGTCGTGTGTGGCTCTAGCTTCTTGCTAGTTCGTTGTTTTAATAAAAGTTGCCGTTAAAAAAATTAACTTTTGAACGGTTGTGCTTACTAAATTATCTTAACTTTAGAATTAATAATACGGTAATTCATTCTCGGTAAGTCAATAACTCAATATGTTAAATTTACATATCGAATATATTCATGTAACCAATATAGGTCATATATTGTAATGAACAATCAGCTTTGGCATTTTTAGTTAATATTAACTGCTTTTTATTCTTTGAAGAGTCCATCGAGATATCAAGTTATGAGGCTAAAAGGGATTTTAGTAATCACGCACCCGCCATTTCTCACCAAATCGAATTAGCTTCTTATGATACAACTGTAACATTCGTCATTTTTGGTCCTTTTTGTATTTGTATTTGTATTAAAACCCGACCCGATTTGTAAACCGAATCTTTTGATAATATAAAATAATGGGTTTTTATGTTTCATAATCATCTCTTACTTTTTGGATTTTACTACTTGTTTGAATTATTTGACTTGTTTAAACCACTTTTTTAAAACACTTGCAAGTATTGATATAAACCATGGAAAACAACTTTGACTACTTCCCTATATAAACAAACCCATCCCCTTCCTTTCTTTTTGCTCATTCATCTTCTTTCTCTCTCAAACTAAGAACACCATCTCAAACCTTCAAGGTTCATAATAATCAAACAACAACCTTCTTTAATTTTTGTTTTGTTACTTACTGATTCATATCTTGTGATACAACATATATACGATATGCACCACTTGTTTTCTTCGGCTTTCATCTTCTTCGGGAGGTGATATGTTACAAGGCAAGGCTTCATGGAGAACTCTTTGTAGTTCTTGTTTATACTATTTTCCTTTAATGCTTTACTAGTCTTGTTTATATTGTAAGTAGTTTAGCTTTCTAATTCATGTTTAAAGAGTTTCATGGTATTGGTTATGAAGTCACTAGTCTCGGTTTTATCCCGAGATTAGACCCGAATCAAGACCGAACCAAGACCAAACTCTTGTTTACTAGTCTTGTTTATACTATTTTCCTTTAATGCACTTGTTTATATTGTAAGTAGTTTAGTTTTAATTTATGTTTAAAGAGTTCCATGGTGTTGGGTATGAAGTCACTAGTCTCGGCCTTATCCCGAGATTAGAACCGAATCAAGACCGAACTCTTGTTTACTAGCTTTTGTTTTAAATAGTTTAATAAAAATGTTTATGAAAGATTTGAACCTTGTAACTTCTAAAACCATTTTGATAGTTCTATGGTATTTGGGTATGTGGCAACCATCCTCGGTATCATTCCGAGTCAAGGACCGAACCAAAACCGAACTAAACCGGGTTCACTTGCCTAAGACACACAAGTGTGTTTTTGGCCATCGAAACTCATCTTTTCTTCAAGAATGTATTTTAAACTAGTTTTAAGTATTTTATCAACTTACTTGTTGTGTCAGAATCCAACTTGATCTTATAACAAGCTTGGACCGGTGAAACCAAATACTCACTTAACGGACGTTAAGGTTCTTCATAATAGAACTATATATTTGGTTAAGTCTTTCGATTTTATTGAGTTATCTCAAGACATTTTGGAAAGTTAACTTTGAGTTTAGTTAATTATCTAGACCCAAGTTAACAAATCCGAACACTCGATTAAAACCTTGTTTTGGTGTTCATATACCCAAAGGGTCTTGCGTTAGTGCATTATAGCCCACATAAGTTACTTAACATAGGTTGAGTAATAATTATGAATGAAATACCAAGACCCGGTTTCGAGTAAAATTACTTTTTAGAACATGTCTTTAATTTCCCCAAATATTTACATTTTTAAACCATAAACTTCATTTATTTACTTTATTTGTCATACTTTACTTTAAACCCTTCCAAGACTACTTACTAACTTAAGACCCATTTAATCTAGGTCTTGCTCGTAACCCGATCTTCGATTATTCACGAATCAATCTTTTAAGTTACTTAGTTAACGTGAGTACATTTCATCCCCCGTTTTCACTTTTATGTTTTGGGGGTAACATGCATACTTATTCAAACAAAAATGATTTATTATACTCATTTCTCAAACCACAAACTTTAGGGTGTATGATACTAGAATACTTGCTCAATTGTGTGTTATATGTCTCATATGCTTTACGTGCGCGAGTGTTTATTTTATGTTGTTGTTGAAGCCTCATTAAGTATGATCATACGCTCCCCTAACTACTTAGCCTTGTGCTAGTAGAATAGGGCCTCATTATCCAAGTATGTCGGTTGTTACCGATTAGAAAGGATCCTCATTTACATATGTTTTATATACCATGATTGATGCTTTTATTTATAGTCTCATATACGTTTGTGGATTTCGCTCTTATTATATATACTCAAAACTATGAAATTGCTCACCAACATAGGTGTTGACAAATGTTATTTTATGCATTGTTACAGGTTTGATTATTACTTGAGTTGTAGTTCGAAGACGTCATTCTATTTGATACCGCTAGGTTATTAGAAGAATGAACAATATCTATCTTTTATATTTGATGTTTATTTGTATGAACAATAAGTGTTATTTTGGTGATTGAATGAAATTAATGAGTTGATTAAATACTGTCACGTTAATAGTGTCTTGTGTTCTTGAGCAATCCGTTTCACCCTGGCATGTTTCGCCGCCTTTGGTCCTGGTGTTACAGATTGGTATCAGAGCCAAGACTATAAGATAGGCGGTTAGACGTAATGGCCTAGTATAGTTTTGCTTTAGGGTCCTTATACGTGTTGCTTATACGTGTTACCCTACTTGATTGTTCATTACACTTATACATTTAATTGCTTATTTATTTCATTTAATCTTCAAAAAATATACACATGCACACACTCTCATAGTATTCCAAGGTATCCTTACCTTAAAACAAAAAAAACATTAGTTTTGATATTGTGTTTTATGGATCAAAAACTTAATTTGGATCCCGTTATTTAAGATCCCTTAAAGGTTGCATTTATATCGGGTTTGTAGCTATCATGGAAAGCGAAACACTATGAAATGACCATTTGACAAAAAGATTCCAAGGATCGAAGGTGATGTACTTACCTGGGATGGTTGAATTGTAGTGTGCGTTTTCTAGGCCTGCGAACCGTGTTATACATGTCAATACTTTAAGTTGTCGAATGCAAGCGTTCCGGTTGCCTCCTTATATTTTTGGTGTTAAAAATACAAGAGTCACGGTGATACGTGACAAGTTGTTTTTAACATCTCGTTGTATCTCCGTTTTATTATATGTTATTATCGTTATTTGAGTCACAACAACATAATTTAGACGCGGTGGTACGTGCACATGTTCGACTCCACCTATTATTTTATTCAATTTTATATATGAATTTCAATATCTCAAAACCTTCAATTTTTTAATGGCAAAAGTTTGAAACTTATGAATATATACATTTTATCTTTTGATTCAAGTATAAAATGGTTTTTTACTAACATTCTCATCCTCATAACTCTAGGATTCACAATCATTAAAACCCTACATTTACCCATTTTCCCTCATACTTATATCAATTACCCCAAACTTATATCATTTCTCTTTTATTATTTTAGAATGCCTCCAATCCGTCGCCAAACACGCAAGTCGAGCTCCGGTCGTCGGATGGCCCTAATGGTAGCAAATGAAATCGCCGCTGTGATTCCCGGACTCATAACTCAAATCCAAGCCACCCAACCCACCGTTACTCAAACCACACCCAATCCCATACCTTTCGCTTTGAAAAACTTCACTAGTGCCAACCCATCTCAATTCTTTGGTACGAGTTGTGCCACCACTTTGTTGCGATGGTTCGAGAAAATGAAAAGTGTGTTTACTCTTTGTGAATGCCCCGAACCCAAGAAAACCACGTATGCCTCAAGCATGTTCGAGAATACCGCACGCACTTTGGGAACTCAAGCAAGAGAGTGGTGACAACTCCACCTACTCCAACCGCTTTCACGAGCTTAGTCTCTTGGTTCCTCACTTGGTCACTCCCCTCGAAAGGGCTATTGACAAGTATGTCGGCGGTTTGCCTATGCAAATCCGCGACTCGGTGATGAGTCACAACCCGCAAACCCTTCATGATGCTATTACCTTCGCCGGTGCTCTTTCTAAAAACCATTTCAAAGACGGTACCCTCTCCATCAAGAAAACGAGTGACAAGAGTAAGCCCGAACCAACCCCTCAAGCTAAAGCCGACCCACAACCTCAAGAAATCAACTACTCCAATTGCACTCACCACACCAAAAAGAAAACCAAACCAAACTACCGAAACTATGCTGTCACCCACCCATCACAACATCAATCTCAATCCCAAGCACTCCAAAACTAAAACCGTATTCCGGCCCGCACCCATTATGTAACACTTGTCAACGTCATCATCCATCCTACTCTACTTGTCGCCACTGCACCAAGTGTAACCGCTATGGTCCCACTAACAACGTGTGTCGAGAAGCCTCTCGTGGGCAACCCGCTCTACCAAGGTTTGCCCCATCCAACCAAAATCGTCCCGCTCCTTTTGTCCAAAACCCTCCTTATCAACCTAGAGCTTGTTTCAATTGTGGAGACCTAAATCATTTCCGCAATGCTTGTCCTCGACTTGCTTTTGTTAACCAAACTCAAATCATACCCACACCATACTACCAAACCCAAGCATACCAAGTTCAAACCTATCAACCCCAAATCCCGCAACTCTTGGCTCCTCCCGCTCAACCGCTCCAAGCCATGCAAGCCCTTCCTCCTCCACCACACCCACAAGCCATGCAAGCTCTCCCTCCTCCTCCAGCTCATCAAGTCAACCCCGACAACCAAGGGCGTGCCTTTATGATGAATACCAACCAAGCTCAAGTTGCCAACGATGTGGTGAACGGTACGTTTTTAGTAAATGAGCATTTAGCTTCAATTTTATTTGATACTGTAGCTGATAGGAGTTTTGTTTCTTTTAAATTTGAATATATTCTTGGAGTATCCCGCACTAAACTTTCTCGCCCTTTTTCTGTCGAATTCGCCAATGGTAGTTCCATCATCATCGATTCGGTCATTCGCGATTGTATCCTCACTTGTAGGTTCCCAGCCAGATCTACACAGGAGTATCTCGTAGTACGTAGGTGCGGAATCCCTACGTAACACGATACGAGCGTAAGATGTATAACACGTTAAAACCAAATACAAACACACGTTACAATACTAATAAGGCACGTTGTATTGCAACTCTTCAACACGTGATCTTCAATCACAAAAACACGTTCTGGAATCATCTTGCAAAACAAGCCGTAAGTTGAGGTTAAATACACCTCGACAACTTCGCCTAACATGTTAAGCGAAGTTGTCCTAACTTCGCTTGTCCGCAAGTTCGCCTACATCCCAGGCGAACTTGTGTGACACAATATCTAAACCCAAATCAAACAATCTAACTCGATTACAGACACATACAAAACACTAGATACTGAACTACTGACATCATGCACCAACAGACTCCCCCTTGGCAGTAGCTTCATATCTCTATCTTCATTCACGTGTCTAGTAATCCCAAAATCTCGTGTCACCCGTCTTCAAGCATGAACGCCTTCTCTAACACAAACAGAAACCACTCTCTGGTATTTCTTGGCTTTATCTTTCCATGCAGGAATATAGAATATCTTTTTCTCGTTTAGCACCTGCAGGTTAGCTTGAGACAAATTCACCAAGTGCATCGGATCATACACTCTCAGAACTCTTGTTCATCTTCATCCTCCATAACTGCTTCAGCTGTTTCACTATCAACATACCACCACTTAAGATTCTTTAAGACATCCTTGGGCATTGGTTTCATCGGCACTTCTTTCAAACACCGGATCGGCTTATACTTCATTACCATCCAAGGTTTGCCATCAGCTCGCATTCCTCTTTCCTTATCTTCAACAAGCTTCCCTTTCTGCGGCTTTAACAACTCAAACTTTTTCTCTTTTACACTTTCTTTCCACAAAATCTTCCCAATAATTCTGGCCATATTATCATCACTTCTATTAATCAACCCCAACTTAGCCAAATCCTTCACCTCACACTCAGGCAAGGTATTCAAAGATCTCAACAATCTCTTAAAGTATTGAATCCCATCAAAGCGTTTAATCACAAATAATCTCAACTGCTCATCATACAACCAGCATATAATACCCTTCTTCGATTCATCATACCCTTTGATATTGTAACTTTTCTTGAACATGGTCGGAACCGCTGGCTTCTTAGTCTTTACAAACCACTGAGCGTAGCCTTCTTTCCATCTCGGCTGCTCTTCCCATTCAGACTCATCACTTTCCATATCTTGACCCACATTTGCCTTATCAACGTCTGGGATATCGTGTTCAACATTGTCATCAACAATCTATCCATCTTCAATCTTCCTATCAATCACAATCTCAGCTCCCATCCTTTCAATCTCCTCAACTGGTAACACATCGTCATCACCCACAACATCATCATCCAATATCTCCTCATCATCTACTACCACAACATCTTCACCCCCTGATCCACCTGCTGTATCAGTTGACTCCCCCTAAGATGTGGAAGTCCCAAGAGTTTGTTCAGTTCTTGGAAACTCACCACCTGCACCTTTCGATGCATTGGGGTCATCATTTCTATCATGACTTTTCTTTTTCTCAACTCATCGCCCTTGCAGCTCAACTCCCCCTGAGATGCTAAGAACTGCTTTAAAGCATCAAAAATTTTACCGTTCTCAACCAGGAGGAACGATTGGATCTGATTTTCTGCTACAAGGCGCTGGATAGCCTGAGTCTAGATCAGATTGATTCTAGACTGTTCAGCCACTACCCGTTCAAGTGAAGCTATCCTTTCAGAGTTAGACAAGGTAGCATCAAAATCGAAACGCATATGAGAAACGTCTTGAGCATACGGTGGAGGAACCAGACTAGCAGGAGTATCAAAAGCAGGTTGAAAAGTAACCGCGGGTGGTATTGTGACAGATAACCCCGCAGTAGCAACTAATGTCGACTCTACAAATCTTGCAACAACCTCCGATGGAGTAAGAGTAGGAGGTGGCAAGGAAACTATCTCAGGAGCCGAAAGTTGAAACGTGGTAGGTGGAGTGCCAAATGATGATGATGTAATTATCACGGGAGCACATGAGATGATTGGTCCTGTCACAGTCATCGACGCAGGAACCATAGTCATACCAGATAAAGCGGATGGAGAAAAACGTACCACCCTCGAGCTTTCACCAGCTCCCGAACCCTCACCGGTTCTGACCCTTTTCGAACGACGTATCAACCGGTCTAACTCCTCCTCAAAATCAGATTCACTGTCATCCGAGTCTTTCTTTCGTTTTCCATGTATTCTTTCCTGGCTGACCAGAATCTGTTGTGCTTCAGCAATATCATCCGCGGAGGAGTCAGAGTCGGTTCTCTCAGAATCAGCTACAGTCGTAGCTACCATCGACACGTTTACACCAGAAACCTCTGCTACTGAGACTTGAATCTCTGCAGCAGGATCAACTCGCTCCATATCAAATAATCCTTGGCCACCAAAAGCAGCTTCAAGATCTACCTGTTCCTCCGGAGCCACAACAGGAGCAGCAGGTAGTGCTTCCTGTACCACAGTGGTGGTTGAGGAACATCAGCCTGTTGCGGTGCCGGGTCCCGAAATTCATCTCCGCGAGGAGCAACATAAGCAGTGTTTATCAAGTAACAAAATAATGGAGTATGTCGTGGACGAAGCTCCGGTTTACTGCGAGCACTCGACGACCTGCATTGCTCAAAGATCCTCTTGCTTACACTCTCTACATATCGAATGGGACGGCGTTGAGGTAGCGTAGGAGCTACATGATTCAAGATCATCTGCAAGAATCTTGGGTACATTAAAAATCTTTCACGAGCGACCGCGAGTCTCTGACGATCGATTTCATAGAACACCATCTGACCGAAGCTGTAGGGCTTGTTGTAAGTCAGTGTTGTCATTGCTGATTGCATCGTTGCACCCATACCATCAGTCCCAGCTTTACGACCCGACATGCACACAATCATCACGTGCATCAGAAAATGCCATTGATCCAATAAAAATCCCTTTCGCCTCTGAGTGTCACCCAACGGACCCGAATAGCCCATTCGTAAACATGCACCATCTCTGAATGGAGCCGGAAAGTCGGTTGGATCATTTGTAGATTCAGCTCCGAACTGCAAAGCGGCCCTGATCTGATCTGCTGAAAACTGCACCACCTGATTGTTCACTGTGGTGCGCATAACCGGAGGCTAATCTCTACAGTCATACTCTACCGTTCGCAGAAATCTTCAATGTTCGGTAGAGAAATGGGTAGAGTTGTAGTAATAGTGTGGAAAATACGTGAGTGAACAAGGAAGGAGATGATCTCGCGATAATCATCGACATCACTAGCATCCGGATCCAACGTGATATACATTTTGTGACCCGGAAAGAACTGTCTGTTGTTGTCACCCGCCTTCGTCACCACCAGCACCACCAGCTCCCGCTACAGCAGCCATATCCTGCACAACAAACAGTATAAGTTAGAATATCGACAAAGCAGATCATAACTTCGCCTTTTACCATGAGCGAAGTTATGATAACTTCAAATGTGCAGGCAAAGTTAAACATATGGCGAAGTTGAGTACAACTTCGCTTTGACCTTAACTTTGCCTGATAACCAAATAAAACCTTTAAGTTAACAGGATAAGCAGTAGGCGAAGTTAAGTATAAGGCGAAGTTGAGGATAACATCGCCTAATCCTAACTTCGCCCCTGAACAACTTAGAATAATTAATTAATTAAAACGCAGGCGAAGTTATGCCTAGGGCGAAGTTGAGAACAACTTCGCCTAAAGCTAACTTCGCCTGAATCTGAAACGGCATAGTAACACAGGTCTGATCAATGTTTGATCGGAGAGTTGGTGATTGATAAGATAAAAGGATGTTACTATGAAGATCTAGACGATCAAATTAGTTATGAACACATTAGAAAGAGATTGGTTATCGGGTGTTTAAAGGTTTCCATGATCGAGGTCACAACTCGGACCAAAACGACATCAGATTAACATCAATGACAAGAATTATAAGTTATACCGAGCCTACACACCTTTTACACGGATTGAAAACAACAAATATCAAGGATTGATTCGAGGGTTAAGTTCGCCGTGGGTTAATTGAGGATAAGTTCGCTGGGTTTGTGAAAAATGTAAAAGGTTTGACTAAGTTGACCTTTATATAGGTTTGAAAGTACTCAGGCGAAGTTAAGGTTAACTTCGCTTACTCTTAACTTCGCCTCTGAACAACTTCGCTTATGGTCAATCATGGTCAACTTCGCCTCTTTACTAGTTCGCCTAATTTAAATTACAAAACAGAACCTTATAGTTTGATCAAAATGCAACAGTCTTTTAAAGATTTTCCGTCAAAGATTTAAACTTTACGATCAAAGAACCAAGTAACCAAGTTTTAAACCATAAAACAAAATATGCAACTTTAAATTTTAGTAAATAAATAAACGGGATCAAATTTCAGTCTTGACGGGGACCAGCATGTTTTAGAAAAGATACGAACAGGAATCATACTAATTAAGTGGCTGTCACATAGATCCATGTTCAGCGGTATTATGACATAGAGAAACAGGTTGTAAGCAGGTATAAAGCTTAGTATGATTTTCATCGCTTCTGTGATACGGATTAGGTTCAATTAAGCTTAAAATTTAGATGGACATCACATGAGAGAATGTGATGCCTCCTATCTATTCTCAAAGCGTATTTGGCTTTCCCCAAGTCAGCCGTAGTGTCTGATTAAACAGTAAGTAGATATCGATCTTTGGAGTCTTTTTCACGTTCTCTTTCTTGCCTTTTGATTGATAATTATAACAACATAAGCTTCAGAAGGCTTAACAACACACAATTTTTTTTATTTTTTTTTAAGATTAAAACAGCTGCAAACAGTAGACGACTGCAAGTCCCAAATCTGGATCACTGCAGGTACTTGACACACTATCTTCTCGAGAATCAGAACACTTACGGGCTCATGTATGACTGGGTAATCACTTTTCTGCCTATCGTTCGGAAAGATGTATATGGAGACATGCACAACTCTAAATGATTCTCCACATTAAATCGAGGAGATTTAGTTAGTATCACTTCTACTTTTACGCACCATAAAAAGCTACCATAACATACAATGGCTGTTCTGGAGTCTTTTAGGCGTAATAACTTCACTAATTAAGCACACAGAAATAGTAATTCTATCACTTTCCAAGGTTGGATCAATTTTCTTTTAACCATTGTATTGAAACTTCCTATGAAGTTTTAGACTTGAAAAATTATATCATCTCCCCTTTAAAAAAATTTTAATTTCTATCGCCCCGATCAAGTCGAAGTCTTCAGGTAAACGGCTATCCTGAAGATCCATTGGATCAGCTGGACCGACCACATACGAGTATGTGTCCTTCTAACTAAGTATGAACGACTATTTTTCAGCGAAAGAATAAAAACACATCTTAAACCGCCCCGATCACTTTCAGTCATCTGGTTAATGGCTATCCTCATAATCTACTAGTAGAAGTAAGGACCAAAGGTATCCGAAGATATGTCCTTCAAACTGAAGCAACCGGCATAATTCTAAGCGATAAAGATGTTTTTTTAACTAAAAACCAGGTTACTCGGGATTGATCATCCCATTAAGTTCAACAAGATTTTGAAAACGATTTCGGTCAAACGCTTTAGTAAAAAGATTGGCGAAATTATCCAACGAATCAACCTTTTCTAGCACTATTAATTTCTTCTCAGCACAATCCCGTATAAAATGATGACGAATGTCAATGTGTTTAGTTTTGCTGTGTTTGACGGGATTGTTAGTTACTGAGATTGCAGCAGTGTTATCAATACAAATAGGAGTTTGAGTGAAATTCAGACCGTAATCGCGCAATTGTTGTTGAATCCAAAGAACCTGGGAGCAGCAGTTTGATGCTGCCATGTACTCTGCTTCACAGGTGGAAATGGCTACAGAGGTCTGTTTCTTGCACTGCCACGGCACCAATCTTCCTCCCAGAAACTGACAACCACCGGTTGTTGACTTCCTGTTCTGGTTGCAACCTCCATAGTCAGAATCTGTGTAAGCGACCAAATCCAGTTCTCCCCCTTTCGTGTACCACAATCCCAACTTAGGCTTGCCTTTGAGATAACGCAAGATCCTCTTCACTCCCTTCATGTGAGATTCTTTCGGGCTTGCCTGAAAACTAGCACAAAGACAAACTGCAAACATAATATCAGGTCTAGATGCAGTTAAATACATTAAGGAACCTATGATTGCCCGATATTGGGTGGGGTCCACGTCTTCATCACTGTCTGAATCAGCACCCAGTTTGTGGTTGACGCACACTGGAGTATCAAATGAAGTGCTGTCTTCCATCTTGAAGCGTTTGAGTACGTCATGGACATATTTTGTTTGATGAATGAACATCCTATCTTTCTTCTGATCAACCTGCAATCCCAAAAAGAAAGTTAATTCGCCCATGGCGCTCATTTCAAACCTCCTATTCATGACTGCTTCAAATTCCTGACACATGGCGACTCTTGATGCAGCAAAAATGATGTCATCCATATATACTTGAACTAGTAGATGATCTCCCCCTTTTCTCTTGACAAACAGTGTGCTATCGATCTTTCCTCTTTCAAACCCATTCTCAAGCAAGTAATCAGACAAGGTTGCATACCAGGCACGAGGGGCCTGATGTAGCCCATATAACGCTTTACTTAGTTTGTACACATGATCAGGAAAATCAGGGTCAGGGAAACCCGGAAGTTGTTCAACGTACACCACCTCATCGACTTTACCATTAAGAAAGGTACTTTTCACATCTAACTGGAACACCTTCATCTCATTGTGTGCAGCAAATGCCAAAAATAGTCTAATTGCCTCCAATCTTGCCACAGGAGCAAACACTTCATTGTAGTCGATTCCTTCTTGCTGATTAAACCCTTTTACGACCAGCCTCGCCTTATTCCATATAATTATCCTTTTCTCATCTCTCTTACATTTAAAACCCACTTTGTGCCAATAGCATGTACATTATTTGGTTTTGCAACTAATTTCCATACTTCCATCTTTTCGAACTGTGCTAACTCTTCTTGCATGGCTTCGACCCACGAGCATTCCTTTAGAGCCATTTGATAGTTCTTCGGTTCAATCTGGCTGATGAAGCAGGTGTACAAGCATTCATTTAGGATACCCGTTTCTTTAATGCTTGCGTAAACACATGTTTGCTCATTCAAACTTCTTCTTGTTTGAACACCGTCAAACAAATCACCTATCACGTTCTCCAACGGGTGATTTTGTGAATTCCAGTAGTCGGAACTGTACCGACCTCCAGATTGTTTTCTATGTTCGAAGAGAGTTCATCTATGGGTGATTGATGTTGAGAGTTAAATGGATTGAAGAATTCTTCTTCAGTAGGGGCAGCAGAAGTATCAACAGCACTTGACGAAGAAAGTTGACTTTCATCGTATCGCGGACGTTGCATAAAATTTTCCTCCTCGTCATACAGAATCTGTGAAGAAATTTTCTCATCAACTTCTGCAAAATCCAAGTAAGGCATATTAAAAGATTTGAAAAGTTTATCATAGTCGAAAGCTTCAGCGAGTCCCATGCTAGGCTTTGGTGATATGTAGCTTGTAATGTCCGTGTTACATACCACCTCAACCTTGTTGTTCGATAAATTAAAGACTCTTCTGTTGGGAGTACCAACAACATATCCGACTAAAATACCTTCGTCGGCTTTCTCACCAAATTTTGAGTTTGTCTTTAATATCGTACATGGGGACCCGAAAGGTTCGAGACCATTCAAGTTGGGCTTTCTACCATGCATAAGTTCATAACAAGTTTTATTCAATCTTTTAACAGTTAAAACACGATTAAGGATATAACAGGCTGTGGCAACAGCTTCAGCCCAGAACACCACGGGAAGTTTAGCATCAGCCAGCATGGTTCTGGCTCCTTCGATTAGCGTTCTATTCTTCCTCTCAGCTACCCCATTTTGTTGCGGAGTATACGGGGCGCTGTACTGGTGGTCTATCCGTTTCTGTAAGCAGAACATCTCCATCTGGTAATTCTTGAACTCTGTACCATTATCACTCCTGATGTACTTAACCTTTCTCCCAACAATGTTTTTAACCTTGGTAATCAAGTTAATTACCAGCTGAACCGTCTCATCTTTTGCCTTCAGAAAGTATACCCAAGAGTATCGAGAGTAATCATCTAGTATGATGTCCCACCTAGACTCTTTACATTCACGGGACCAAAGAGATCCATGTGAAGTAGGTCTAGTGTACTAACGATTGAGTTAACCTTCTTGGAGTGATGAGGTTTATTGTGTTGCTTTCCCTTCTTGCACGACAAGCATTGATCTTCAAAGTTAAAATTCTTCAAGGGAACACCAAGCACCAACCCATTCTTGACAATGTAATTCATTTTGCGAAGATGTATATGCCCCATTCTTCGATGCCATAACTCTGACTCAGACTCAGTTGCTTTTGACAAAAGACATGATTCTTCGGTTGTCATCTCAGTTGACCTCATATCCATTACATACGTGTTCTTTTCTCTTGGAGCTCTCATCACCACCCATGCCTCTGGTATCTTGAAACCAGGATAAAGGACGATTGCCTCGTTTTTAGTAAAATGCACCGTGTAGTCTTTGTCACAAATCTGAGATACACTCAACAAGTTATGCTTCAATTCTTCAACAAAGTTCACCTTCTCCAACTTCATTTTTCCATTTGTCACTGTTCCAATACCAGTGATTCTACCTCCACTCTCTCCAGCGAAACTAACCCTACCTCCTTGAACAGGTTTCCATTCATGTAACAAATTCTTGTTACCAGTCATGTGCCGGGAACAGCCACTGTCCACAACCCACAGATTGTTTACAGCCCTGTTCAACTGTTCCTGCACAGTTAGAGAAAAAGATTAAAATCTAGGGACCCAAGACCTACTGGTCTTGGGTTGATTAAATCTGTTAAACGGCATCTCGTACTTTGGTTGTCCAAAGGCAGTTTGAGGATGATTCCTGTAAGGTCTGAAAGGAAACCTTCTTGAGGATTGACTATGAGGCCATCCAAACCTTAGTGAATTAACTGAATTATTATTGTTGGTTTGGTTGTTAACTGGGAAAAACTGAGATCGATTTCTTTAAAATCTTGGATTAGTCCAATGTCTGAACTTTGGTGTGTACGTATTCTTACTAGCATAATAATTACCATTCGTTTTATACTCAGTTTTCGGAGGACTCATACCTCTAAATTTTCTCTGATTTAGAGGACAGTCGGCAATAAGGTGTACAACTTGATTGCATCTGAAACAGCTTCTGTGTTCAACTTTCGTCTCAACAGTTGTTTCAGATGTTGATGTTGCATTACTACCCGTTTGTCTAACATATGGTGGGACAAACGAATTTATGGAAGAATTCTTTTCGTTTGGCTTATACTCCTCCCCTCGTTTCAGTAACACTACCTCTTCTTTTATCTCACCCGATTCGGATAAGTTGTCCGAATTTGATGAGACAGAGCTAGGAACAGCAATCTTAACCTTAGGAATTGGCTTACTTGTTTCGCTCTTATCAACTTCAGGTTCTTTAGTTGAAATTTTGACTGGAACCGTCTGACTAATCTCAACATCAGCAGATTTCTGATTACTAGGATTATAAGTATAGTTATTGTTATACGGTGGTGGAACTTCAGAAAATCCAATTCCCCCTTTGTTAACTGGAGAACGTTGAACACTTATGATGTGATCAAGCATTGCTGAGGAATTTCTAAATTGTTCAATTTTTCTGTTTAGTTCCACCACTTTTACCTGGTAATCAGCTATCTGTTTATCTCTTTCAGCAATTAGTTTGGTTTTTTCTTCTAACACTTCATAACTAAGATCAATTACTTGAATTTTATCAGCTAGACTGGCTTTAAGACTTCTGATATCTTTTTCACTAGCTTTTATTTTTACCGAGTAACTGTTTTCTCTAGTTTTAGTGTAGTGGTGATCTTCTTTAACGTTTTAAATTGTGCGTCCAAACTAACAAACTGATCAGTTACAGTTTTCAATTGTTCAGACAGATTCTCACATTGCATACAATGAAGTTCAGAACTTACCTCAGAGAGCTGATCGTTCATTTCTGCCATATATGCTTGGTTTTCTCCCGTCTCTCTCTCGCTCCCTCCAGTTTCGATGTTTACCAAATTAGCATGTTCGAACACTTCCTCAACTTGCAGATTCCAGTTGTATCCACCATTCTGTCTAGATACCATAGCTCTATTCTCACTACCCCCCCATTCTGTTGTGCAGGACTGTTCTGACTGCGTTCGACTCTTTCATTTGTACATTCCTTGGCAAAGTGACCATTTTGTTGACAGTTGTAACATCTAACCTTTGAATTGTCAAACCCGGGTCTTTCTCCAACGAACTTTCTACCCGTTTTCTTCATGAATCTCTTAACCCTTCTTACTATCATAGCCATTTGCCACTGCAAATCCATCTCTTCTAAATCATCAGCATCGATCTGATCATAGTCTTCATCCAAAGTTGCAGGGTCGACTATTTTACCTTTGATATAGTTCTCATAAGATGCAATGAAGGATGCATAGAGAGCAAACTGCTGTTCAGCTGATTTAACACTCATGGGCATCTGTGAGTAGTTGTTGGTTGGAACATTTGATGAGAAATTACCAGTTGTTGCTTGAGGTTTTAAAGAACTACTACCTCCAGCTACGAAACATACGTCGCCATCCATATTAAGAATCACATGACCATCTCGAGTTGAGTTGGAGTTTGATTCTCCCTTTGAGTAATAGACAGACGATTCTGATTTTGAACTTGAACTTGAAGAGACTTTCGCACCATACATTCCCGGATCCTGAACCTAATCAGTTGGTGTCTCCTTCCGAACCATGTTAAGTTCAAAATTTCGTAATTTATTGACTGCTGTTTCCAAATCAATGTTGGTAAACTCTTTATCTTCTCTCATCAAAACCGTGTACATTTCCTATTTCGGTGGAAGAGCATCAAGAAGTTTCTCTACAATCTCTTCTTCTTTGTAGTCAATTGAGTAATTGCTAAGTTCGGTCATTAGGTGATTATATCTTTTGATGATATCATCAAGTGATTCATTTTTCAAATATTTGAACACCGAGAATTGGGTTTTTAGTAGCTTAGTCTTGGAAGCACGTATCCCCACATTACCTTCATATCGATTTTCTAGTGCTTCCCATAGCTCTCTAGCGGTTTTGTATTTCTTGAAGGTATGAAGAATCTCTTGTGGAAGAGCCATGGTTATTGCTGCATGAGCTTTACTCTCTGCCTCATACATTTTCTTTTCCTCTTCTTCCATTTTGCTGTACTTCTTAATTTGATCACGACTTTCAAACAGGGATGTTGGTGGAATGTATCCGTCTTGTATGCACACCCACATCTTAGCATCTTGATATTTAACATACTGTTCAAACCGATCTTTCCAAGCAACGAAATCGGTACCCTTAAGCATTTTTGGAGCTTAGTTGCTGAACTGGCTTCAACCTCCATTTTTACCAGTTCCGTAATGTTTATTGAAGTCATCGTTAAACGAAACACAACTCGTAATACAAAGAAAAAGTATTTAATTTAAAACAGTAATCAGATGGCGAAGTTGAGCTTAACTTCGCTTGAGCTTAACTTCGCTTGCTTCCTATAACTTCGCTTGATCTATAACTTCGCTTGGTCTATAACTTCGCTTGGTCTATAACTTCGCTTAACCTTATAACTTTGCTTAAACCCTACGAACAGTGACGGCAACTTCGCCTGATGAACACAAGGTTTTTGCAGGTTTTAATTTGACGTATTGCGAGGTATGCGAAGGTTTAATGGGTTATATTTGATGGTGGGATATGGGCAAGACACAAAAACTAGGTATTTCAACGTAAACTCGTTCCGCGAATAGTCGAACGGAACGATCTTAACACTCGTGTGATAATCCCGAACCACACAATCACGAGCAAATGCTTTGATACCAATTGTAGGTTCCCAGCCGGATCTACACAGGAGTATCTCGTAGTACGTAGGTGCGGAATCCCTACGTAACACGATACGAGCGTAAGATGTATAACACGTTAAAACCAAATACAAACACACGTTACAATACTAATAAGACACGTTGTATTGCAACTCTTCAACACGTGATCTTCAATCACAAATACACGTTTTGGAATCCTCTTGCAAAACAAGCCGTAAGTTGAGGTTAAATACACCTCGACAACTTCGCCTAACATGTTAAGCGAAGTTGTCCTAACTTCGCTTGTCCACAAGTTCGCCTACATCCTAGGCGAACTTGTGTGACACAATATCTAAACCTAAATCAAACAATCTAACTCGATTACAGACACATACGAAACACTAGATACTGAACTACTGACATCATGCACCAACATCACTCTTTGCAAGCACGAGTTCTCGATCGACCTCATCTCGATGCAAATGGGAAGTTTTGACATCATAGTAGGTATGGATTGGTTATCTTTGCACTGTGCCGAAGTCGTTTGTTATGACAAGTTCATTCGTATCCCGCTCGTCATTGGCAAAATTCTCAAAGTCTTTGGCAAAACGATCCCTAAGAAACTCAACCTCATGTCTTGCTCTCAATCTCGTAAGTACTTGCGCCAAAAGTACGTTCCATTCCTAGCCCAAGCGGTGGTGAAAGATCCAAAAGAAAAGAAAATCCAAGACATTCCCGTTGTTTGTGAATTTCCTGGCGTTTTTCCCGAAGACGTCTCTGGTCTTCCACCCGTTCGTCCTGTTGAATTTCGAATCGACCTTGTGCCCGGCGCGACTCCCGTAGCCAAGGCTCCTTACCGTTTAGCTCCTTCGGAATTGCAAGAGTTATCGAACCAACTTCAAGAACTCTCCGATAAGGGCTTTATCCGTCCAAGCTCTTTTCCTTGGGGCGCTCCCGTCCTCTTCGTGAAAAAGAAAGATGGCTCGTTTCTCATGTGTATCGATTACCGTGAACTCAATAAACTCACCATTAAAAATCGTTACCCTTTTCCCCGTATCGACGACCTCTTCGATCAACTCCAAGGCGCAACTTGCTTTTCCAAAATCGATCTTCGATCGGGTTATCATCAATTGTGTGTTCATGAAGACGACATTCCTAAAACCGCTTTTCGTACTCGGTATGGACATTACGAATTCTTGGTTATGGTATTCATGGATCTCATGAACCGTGTTTGCAAACCATTCTTGGACAAATTCGTAATTGTTTTTATCGATGACATTCTTATCTTCTCCAAAACCTGAGCCGAACATGAGCATCACTTACGTTCCATTATCGATCTCCTAAGAAAAGAACAACTTTATGCCAAGTTCTCCAAATGTGAATTTTGGTTAAGAGAGGTTCGATTTTTGGGTCATGTCGTCAACGATAAAGGTGTCCATGTCGATCTCGCCAAAATCGAGGCTGTAAAGGATTGGAAGACTCCATCCACACCCATGGAAATCCGATCCTTCCTTGGTTTGGCCGGGTATTATCAGCGATTCATTCTAAACTTCTCTAAAATCGCGTTACCCCTCACCGCTCTAACTCATAAAGGAGAGTCTTATGTATGGGGACCGAATTAAGAAGAAGCTTTTCCAAACTCTAAAGCATATGCTTTGCAACGCTCCCGTTCTAACCCTTCCCGATGGAAACGATGACTTTGTGGTATTTTACGATGCATCCAACCAAGGTCTCGGTTGCGTTCTCATGCAACGAGGTCAAGTTATCGCATATGCATCAAGGCAACTCAAGGATCAAGAAAAGAATTATACGACTCATGATCTCGAACTTGGTGCCGTCGTTTTCGCTCTCAAAATCTGGAGACATTATTTTTATGGCACAAAATGTGTTGTATTCACCGATCACAAAAGTCTACAACACATCTTTGACCAAAAAGATCTCAACATGAGAAAACGTCGATGGGCCGAATTACTTAGTGATTACGATTGCGAAATTCGCTACCACCCCGGTAAAGCGAATGTTGTAGCCGATGCCCTTAGTCGTAAAGTTAATGTCAAATCCGTTCTGCTTCATAGCATCATCATCCAAACCGATCTCCAAGACCGCATCTATCGAGCCCAATGCGCCTCCATTGATGAAGGAAATATGTATTATGAAATGTCACGTGGAGCCGAAATTCAACTTGAAACCAAACTCGATGGCTTGCTTTATTTCCTCGATCGTTTATGGGTTCCCAATCGTGATGAACTTCGTAATTTCATTCTCGACGAAGCTCATATGTCGCGATATTTCGTACATCCCGGTGCGGATAAAATGTACTACGATCTTCGATCTATTTATTGGTGGTCGGGTATGAAAAAGGACGTAGCACTTTATGTCTGAAAATGTCTTACTTGCTTCAAGGTTAAAGCCGAACATCAAAAACCTTTTGGGTTACTCGAGCAACCTCCTATCCCTGTTTGGAAATGGGAAGGCATCGCTATGGACTTTATCACCAAATTGCCACCCACTCAAAAGCAAAATGATAGCATTTGGGTCATTGTTGATCGATTAACCAAATCGGCTCACTTCATCCTGATCCGCGAGAAGTACTCTGTTGAACAACTCGCTCAAATCTATGTTCGAGATATTGTATGCCTCCACGGTATTCCTTTGACCATAATTTCTGATCGTGATGCTCGTTTCACATCCCGTTTTTGGAAATCGCTTCAAGAAGCTTTGGGCACTCGTCTCGATCTTAGCACCTCTTACCATCCTCAAATCGATGGCCAATCCGAACGTACATTCCAAACTCTCGAGGATATGCTTCGATCTTGTGTTCTTGATTTTGGTGGAAATTGGGATTCTCATCTCCCGCTTATTGAATTCTCATACAATAATAGCTATCATTCTAGCATTGAGATGGCTCATTTCCAAGCTCTTTATGGTCACAAGTGTCGTTCTCCGATTTGTTGGAACGAGATTGGTGAAGCCCAAATCACCGGTCCCGAGATGGTTCAAGACACTACCGATCGTATCGATCAAATCCGCAAAAATCTCCTTGCTGCTAGAAGTTGCCAAAAGAGCTATGCCGACATACGGCGAAAACCTCTCGAGTTTAATGTTGGCGACTTTGTCCTTCTCAAAGTATCCTCTTGGAAGGGGGTAGTCCGTTTTGGAAAGAAAGGAAAACTAGCACCCGTTTTGTAGGCTCATTCAAAATCCTCGAAAGGATTGGAAAAGTGGCTTATAAGCTCGATTTACCGCAAGAACTCTCCGGTGTTCATCCAACCTTTCATGTCTCAAACCTCAAAAAGTGCTTAGCCGAAGGTAATCTCCATATACCTCTCGACGAAGTGCGTATCGATGAAACCTTGCAAATGATCGAAAAACCCGTTGAAATCGTGGATCGCAATGAGAAACGAACCAAACGTAGCGGCATCCGTTTAGTTAACGTCCGTTGGGAATCACGGCGTGGCGCTGAATTCACTTGGGAACGAGAAGACGAGATGAAGGAAAAGTACCCGCATTTGTTTATTACAGATTCATCTTAATTTCGGGACGAAATTTCCTAAAGTAGGGAAGACTGTAACATTCGTCATTTTCGGTCCTTTTTGTATTTGTATTTGTATCAAAACCCGACCCGATTTGTAAACCGAATCTTTTGATAATATAAAATAATGGGTTTTTATGTTTCATAATCATCTCTTACTTTTTGGATTTTGCTACTTGTTTGTATTATTTGACTTGTTTAAACGTTTTTTTTAAAAAACTTGCAAGTATTGATATAAACCATGGAAAACAACTTTGACTACTTCCCTATATATACAAACCCATCCCCTTCATTTCTTCTTGCTCATTCATCTTCTTTCTCTCTCAAACTAGGAACAACATCTCAAACCTTCAAGGTTCATAATAATCAAACAACAACCTTCTTTAATTTTTGTTTTGTTACTTAATTATTCATATCTTGTGGTACAACATATATATAATATGCACCCCTTGTTTCCTTCGACTTTCATCTTCTTCGGGAGGTGATATGCTACAAGGCAAGGCTTAATGGAGAACTCTTTGTAGTTCTTGTTTATACTATTTTCCTTTAATGCTTTACTAGTCTTGTTTATATTGTAAGTAGTTTAGCTTTCTAATTCATGTTTAAAGAGTTTCATGGTATTGGTTATGAAGTCACTAGTCTCGGTTTTATCCCGAGATTAGACCCGAATCAAGACCGAACCAAGACCAAACTCTTGTTTGCTAGTCTTGTTTATACTATTTTCCTTTAATGCACTTGTTTATATTGTAAGTAGTTTAGTTTTAATTTATGTTTAAAGAGTTCCATGGTGTTGGGTATGAAGTCACTAGTCTCGGCCTTATCCCGAGACTAGAACCGAATCAAGACCGAACTCTTGTATACTAGCTTTTGTTTTAAATAGTTTAATAAACATGTTTATGAAAGATTTGAACCTTTTAACTTCTAAAACCATTTTGATAGTTCTATGGTATTTGGGTATGTGGCAACCATCCTCGGTATCATTCCGAGTCAAGGACCAAACCAAAACCGAACTAAACCGGGTTCACTTGCCTAAGACACACAAGTGTGTTTTTGGACATCGAAACTCATCTTTTCTTCAAGAATGTATTTTAAACTAATTTTAAGTATTTTATCAACTTACTTGGTGTGTCGGAATCCAACTTGATCTTATAACAAGCTTAGACCGGTGAAACCAAATACTCACTTAACGGACGTTAAGGTTCTTCATAATAGAACTATATACTTGGTTAAGTCTTTCGATTTTATTGAGTTATCTCAAGACATTTTGGAAAGTTAACTTTGAGTTTAGTTAATTATCTAGACCCAAGTTAACAAATTCGAACACTCGATTAAAACCTTGTTTTGGTGTTCATATACCCAAAGGGTCTTGCGTTAGTGCATTATAGCCCACATAAGTTACTTAACATAGGTTGAGTAATAATTATGAATGAAATACCAAGACCCGGTTTCGAGTAAAATTACATTTTAGAACATGTCTTTAATTTCCTCAAATATTTACATTTTTAAACCATAAACTTCATTTATTTACTTTACTTGTCATACTTTACTTTAAACCCTTCCAAGACTACTTACTAACTTAAGACCCATTTAATCTAGGTCTTGCTCGTAACCCGATCTCCGATTATTCACGAATCAATCTTTCAAGTTACTTAGTTAACGTGAGTACATTTCATCCCCCGTTTTCACTTTTATTTTTTGGGGGTAACATGCATACTTATTCAAACAAAAATGATTTATTATACTCATTTCTCAAACCACAAATTTATGGTGTATGATACTAGAATACTTGCTCTATTGTGTGTTATATGTCTCATATGCTTTACGTGCGCGAGTGTTTATTTTATGTTGTTGTTGAAGCCTCATTAAGTATGATCATACGCTCCCCTAACTACTTAGCCTTGTGCTAGTAGAATAGGGCCTCATTATCCAAGTATGTCGGTTGTTACCGATTAGAAAGGACCTCATTTATATATGTTTTATCTACCATGATTGATGCTTTTGTTTATAGTCTCATATACGTTTGTGGATTTCGCTCATATTATATATACTCAAAACTATGAAATTGCTCACCAACATACGTGTTGACAAATGTTATTTTATGCATTGTTACAGGTTTGATTATTACTTGAGTTGGAGTTCGAAGACGTCATTCTATTTGATAAAGCTAGGTTATTAGAAGAATGAACAATATCTATCTTTTATATTTTGATGTTTATTTATATGAACAATATGTGTTATTTTGGTGATTGAATGAAATTAATGAGTTGATTAAATATTGTCACTTTAATAGTGTCTTGTGTTTTTGAGCAATCCGTTTCACCCTGGCATGTTCCGCCGCCTTTGGTCGGGGTGTTACAGCAACAAAGACTGAACGCTAAATTTTAACATTGCCGAACTAAAATACCTCTTTATGTATGTGCAGTTTTGACTTTTTAAATCAAAACTACTATACAACTTTACTATGGTAAGGGCAGTGGTGTTATAGACTTTTATGCACTTTTGACTTTCTAAGTCATAAGGGGTCTACAATTTCACTATGGTCACGCAATAATATTACACCACATATCATTACTCATCATTTAACACACATATTACGTTGTTTATCGTTTATATAACATTGTATGTAATCTGTAACTGTAGGTATTGTGTAAAGTGTAAACATCATCATCGCAGTCAAAGACACAACCACCAAAGCAGTCTTCTGTAATGAAGCCAAGACAGACATGCTCGAAACAACCTGTGAATAAATGGTTAAGAAACGGGGCTACATAGACACAAGAGTCATCTTAGAAGAGATCATTGCAACACAAGGACAATAGTGCCAGCTGCAAACGACCTTAAGAAATGACACAAGATTTGTCGTCAACAGATGCAACACTTAAAACATATCGCGTGCTAACTGCAATTGATTTTCAACAAACACCTAACACATCAAGAAAACAAACGTGTAACAACTGCAAGATAACGGGCTCATACACTTTCTTTTTAAACACTGATAGCTCCGTCATCAAACTGCAAAAAAGGCTTCAACGAGTTTTTGGTAATAGAGCTATGCATACTTCGTTAAAGAACAATGGCAGTCTACGTTTGGTAGCAAAATAGCAATGCTATGCCAAGAACATATGCATCAGTGGTAAATTTTAAAATGAAGCCATGTATGCATATTAAAAATCTATGTATGTTTGTTTTGTAACCATTTGTAAATTGTAATAAGAACTTACGAATCTTTCAACTACTCTATGTAAGTTTATGTATGACATAACCGTGTGTTATGTTTCAACTACTCTCAAATGAAGAGTTTCTAACTAATACACATGTCACTTCAATATCTACTATGGTCTCCTATTTCTCTTAGTGGGCTACTGGGCTATGAGCTCAATAAAGTTATAAAATAGTAGATTAAACAAATAGCTAAACCCATGTATTCCTTAACTACATTAGTTCATAACCCAAAAGGCTAGTAACTTAATCAATATTTCAATTTGGTTTCTTGTGATGCAAACCCAATGAAAAATGAAATCATTTTCTTTTTATTTATTTGTCTTTTATACAGTCTAAGAAAGCCGAGTTTTCGTTGCCTTCAGTTACCCACTTGAGTTCAATCATGCTGCATATACGACTAACTATGAGACATAATTTTACAATCAAGTATCATGAGACCGAGACATGAATACATGTCACACTGTCCCTACATCGACGTCATCTCTGTTAGTGGACTATGAAATCAAATAAAGTTATAAAACGGTGGAAAAATCAAATCTTTATAAAACAGCGCCCTACATACGAACTAACTTGACGAATTATTGAACAAAACAACTGCGACATCACTGCAAAAACTCACACAAATCTCCAATCGAAAACTCCAGGTTTCGCTAATTCAATCCAATTTCTTACCTAAATCGACCAATCGACGTTCATATTATCAAAATTGTTCAATAATTCTTTTAATTAAACAACAATCACACTCTCAATTACACACGCAGGCACACATTATTATTACCAGACGGCACATTTTAGTGGCTGGAGAAGCAAGCAAGAAGTCGCTGACGTCATCATTGACTTGTATAACATATTATTTTATAACTTTTAGAGTATCCACCGAGTGGCATCTGACATCATCTTGGAAGTGCAAATCTTGAACTATCCCGTATTGATCCATGTATCACTTTCTATTTAAATCCATTTCTTTTTGTTTATGTCTCTTACATTCTCATAATCATCTAGATTTAAATTAATTAATAATTCTGAAAATACAGTGAACCCAAAAGTTTATCAAGCCAATTCCCAGATTAAAAAATTGTTAGCTTTTTTCTTTTATACAACTCAACTTTATTTAGTATCAATAAACATGACAAGTATTAAATCGATCAAGTTTTAAACCCATCTGAATTAATGTAACAAATCTAATATTAATATCATATTTATGCATCATCCGTTCGTTGACCTAATAACCAGTTAACTAAATGCTCTAAAATAAACATAAAAATTCTATAGTAATAAGTGATTAAATGCTTTCAAAACTAATCAAGTGTTCATTCCCATTAATCAGATTATAAGTCACACCACATTAATTGTTAACACCCATTTGATTTCAATAGAAATATTACATTTGAAAGAATCACAAACAAAAGTCGCTACCAATTAATAATGGTCTAAGCTGTAGACATGATAAACATCATAAACATTATATGATCGTGATCATCTTACTAAGCCAACACCACGACTCATGTTCTTATTGCCAAACCTCCTGTTGCTGCCTTCGTACTTAGGAGCCAAGCCCAACCTCATCATGTCATGCATCTCGATCACCCGCACTCTTCGTTGTCTCTTGCTGTTTTCTAGTTCCTCATAACATTCGTGCATCTTTCTTTTTGCGGCTTCAAGTTTCCGATCTTCAACACTTAATTCCTTGTCCAAATTACTCTTCAACGGACCAACAACAGATTTTGTGGGATTTTGCATCTTCCTGGTTTCAACAGTAGTACTCCTATGATCTTTTTCCACAACTGTTAATGGTTTGTTAATCTTGACTTCTTTCTCCAACACAACCGTCCCTAATCGTCTCCTGTTAATCTGCCTCTTTATTAAATCAACGGCACGCTTTGGTTTTTGATCAGTAGTAATATCATTAGTCTTTCTTGGCACCGCTACCGGTGGTTTTCCTCTTTCTTGTTTGTCCGTTGGCACGGTCGTTGGTTTCTCGATGATCGGTGGACCAATCTTTCTTGGCACCACCGGTTCTTGTGGACAAGCAGCTGGCATGATATTATTATTATTATCATTAGCAGCCATCCAGTCATCAACAATAAGTCTCCATGCACGGACGAGGCTTCTTGCTGTATGCCTAACATCTTTGGATGAATGATGACAAAGTCCGCTAACAGTCACTCCGATCTTTGATATTGCTTCAAGAACCTTCATAGACACCGCCATTTGCTTTAGCTTTGACAATAAGTCACGCAAGATGACGCCTTCAGACACATTAAACCCACTATCAAGAATGTCGGCTTTGATTCTTGAAACCTCGGCGATCGTTCTTGTCTCTTCTTGTGTTTCTTGAATGCAATCAAGAACGACCTTAACCCTAATAAACTCCGAACCCATTTGTCGATCGATATGATTTCAAGAATTTTAAATTGAGGAGAATGAAAAAGTAGCATTAGCTATTTGTAATTTGTTGCTTTACGTTGTGACGGGGTGTGGAGATGCATATATATAATTATGGAAACTCAAGAGTTAGCTTACAACTTACAAGTTGCTATAATCTCGGAGTGGAGATAAGAAATTAAACGGTATAATCATTTCCTAAATTAAGTTATTTTAAATTTAAATGATATCACAATCTTGTTTAGTTACTCGTTAATTATTAGTCGGTTCACTCAATAATGATTGTTATACTCGACAAAAGATACCAATACATTATGTTGCAATTTTCTTCAATAAATTACCTTTAATAAATATAGTAAGTGAGGTAGTTTTACGCAAGATAATATTTTTATCCCTAAAATCAAAAACAAAAATAATAGTTACGTAAATAGTGAAAAAAAAAATCTAAACTATAATTTTGTAGATGGATATTCATGTTAACTATGTACCATTACAAAATGCAGCCATCCAGTCATCAACAATAAGTCTCCATGCACGGACGAGGCTTCTTGCTGTATGCCTAACATCTTTGGATGAATGATGACAAAGTCCGCTAACAGTCACTCCGATCTTTGATATTGCTTCAAGAACCTTCATAGACACCGCCATTTGCTTTAGCTTTGACAATAAGTCACGCAAGATGACGCCTTCAGGCACAAGTCAAGCATTTGCTCACGTAGGTGGCAATGTCGGCTTTCATGTTCGGCCACCAGTAAAGTGCCTTTAAATCATGATACATTTTATCTGAGCCAGGGTGGATAGAATATCGGGACTTGTGGGCTTCGTCCATCACCAGAGTTCTCAACTCTCCGAACCGTGGAACCCAAATCTGGTTCTCAAAATATCGGACCACGTCCGATCTGGTTTCAAGTTGCTTGTTCATGCCCCGCATGAGTTCCGATGGAAGATTATCATCTTTCAAAGCTTCGAGTTGCGCCTCGCGAATTTGATCGGGTAAGTTGGCATGAATCGTGAGCTGCAATGCTCGCACTCGCCTGGGTTTATCTGTTTCTTTTCTGCTGAGCGCGTCGGCCACTACATTGGCCTTGCCAGGGTGGTACTTGATGGCACAATCATAATCCTTAAGCAGCTCGACCCAACGACGTTGTCGCATGTTCAGCTCCTTCTGATCGTAGATATGTTGGAGACTCTTGTGGTCGGTGTAAATGGTAAACTTGGTACCGTACAAGTAATGCCTCCATATCTTAAGGGCAAACACCACAGCTCCGAGTTCCAAATCATGGGTCGTGTAGTTCTTCTCGTGAACCCGTAGTTGTCGAGAGGCTAAGCTATAACCTTCTTGAGTTGCATCAGCACACAACCGAGACCTTGTATCGATGCGTCACAGTGTACCTCAAAATTTTCCGTTCCCTCGGGGAGGGCTAGAATAGGGGCGCTACAGAGTTTGGTTTTCAACAGTTGAAAAGCGGATTCTTGCGCGTCACCCCAATTGTACTTAGTGCCTTTGTGAGTCAAAGCGGTGAGGGGTTGAGCAATCTTTGAAAATCCCTCGATGAAACGTCGGTAGTAGCCGGCCAGTCCTCGGAATTGCCGCACCTCAGTCGGAGTCTTAGGTGCTTCCCAGTTTTTGATGGCCTCTACCTTACCGGGATCGACATGGATACCATTCTCGTTGATCACATGTCCTAAAAAGTGAACCTCGCGAAGCCAAAACTCACATTTCGAGAGTTTAGCATACAGTTGTTCATTCTTCAATAATTCCAGAATTACCCTTAAGTGTTCTTCATGATCAGCTTCGTTCTTGGAGTAGACAAGAATATCATCAATGAAAACAATCACAAACTTGTCGAGGTACCCCTTGCATACTCGATTCATGATATCCATAAATACGGCTGGTGCGTTGGTTAGGCCAAAAGGCATAACCGAAAACTCGTAGTGACCATACCGTGTTCTGAATGCCGTCTTTGAAATATCTTCTTCGCGCACTCTTAGTTGGTGATAACCAGATCGCAGATCGATCTTCGAGTAGTAACTCGATCCTTGAAGCTGGTCAAACAAATCATCAATTCGGGGTAAAGGATAACGGTTCTTGACCGTCACCTTGTTCAACTCCCGGTAGTCGATACACATGCGGAAAGTCCCGTCCTTCTTTCGGACAAACAAGACAGGGGCTCCCCATGGCGATGAGCTAGGTCGGATAAAACCCTTATCCAACAAATCTTGCAACTAAGTGGACAGTTCCTGAAGCTCCGCCGGTGCGAGCCGATACGGGGCTCGTGCTATGGGTGCTGCACCGGGTGTCAACTCGATTTGGAATTCGACTTGTCGTATAGGAGGGAGTCCGGGCAAATCATCCGGGAAAACTTCCGGAAAATCTCGCACAACTGGTATATCTTCAATTCGCTTCTCCTCCGCGGGTTTCTCAACAATCTGCACCAAAATTGCCGGATGACCCTTTCGTAGGTACTTCTGCGCCTTCGTGAGGGTAATGACGCTGGTTGTCATGCCGCTTCTCTCACCTCGGACCGAAATGATTTCGCCGGAAGGGGTAGTAATATGGACTATCTTGTCGTGACATATAATCTCCGCTCGGTTCTCGGATAACTAGTCCATGCCGACAACGACATAGAAACTACTAAGCGAAAAAGGAATAAGGTCGATATCAAAGACATGACCTGACAGTTTTAACTTACATCCCGCAAGTACATGAGTCGTTACTATAGTCTTACCGTCAGCTAATTCAACAGGAAACTTAGCATCTAACGGAGTTGGAGTTAAGTCTAAGAGTTGGCTAAAGGCTTTCGACACAAAACTCCTATCAGCTCCAGTGTCAAACAATACAGAAGCAAAACAATCGTTCACAGGGAACTTACCAGTCACCACGTGCGGATCATTGCGGGCTTGACCCGACCCAATTACAAAAGCTTTTCCTTTGCCATTGCTTCCACCACTACTGCCATTTCCATTACCTCCATTGTTGTCGTTCTGTTTCAGCTTGGGACAATCTTTCCTAAAATGACCTTCCTGCCCACATTCGAAACATCCCTTCGTCGTCATAGGTGGTTTAGGAGCACCCTTTGCCACAAGGTCTCCTCTACATTCCTTCGCCTGGTGACCCATCTTTCCGCATCTCTGACACTTGACACGGTCACACGGGCCAACATGATGATAGTTGCACCTATTGCACTTCAGATATTTCCCAGCATATCCACTCGAACCTTGCCCGCAACCGTTGTTATTGTTGTTGTGATTCTGATTGTTAAAGCTCCGAGTGAATTCGGGCTTACGGTAGTGTTGTTGCTGTGGGAGGTTCGAGGATGAGGATCTGGTGTTGTCAAACTTTCTCTTTCCACTGCTCGGGTTGTTGTTGCTGTTGTTGTCATTCCTCGGGTTGTCACGGGCTTTCGCGGTTGAACCCCTAGGTGGTAACGCACCTTGGGTCACAGCTTGATCCATCAGTTTGTGAGCTAAACGGATCGCCTGTTGAATCGTGGCTGGTCTGGAAGACGTCACCATGCCCTGAATCTGCGGTGCTAACCCATCAATATACATTTCAATCCTCTTACTCGGCGGATCTACCATCCGCGGACACATCACCGCTAACTCGTGAGAACGAGTAGTGTAGGCTTCGATTTCTGAGCCCACCATCTTCAGCGACCAAAATTCTGACTCCAACTTTGAAATCTCTTCTCTCGGACAGTACTCCTCTCGCATCATGTTCTTGAACTCCTCCCAGTTCATCGCGTTAGCCAGTTCCAATCCAAGGATCTGTACGTTCGAATTCCACCAAGTGAGGGCAGAATCCTCAAGTGTTCCAACAGCGAATTTGACCCTACTGGCAGGGGGACAATTACACATCTCAAATGCCGACTCGGCCTTCTCAGCCCAACGCAGGAAACCTATAGCTCCCTCAGTGCCCTTAAACGAACTGGGCTTGCAGTCAAGGTAATTCTTGAAGGTACACGTTCCACTTGGACCTCCAGCTTGGTTCTGAACATGTGCGGCTAAAGCGGCCGCCGCATGGTCGTTCAGCAGAGTTTGGAGTTCAGCTACAGTCAAGTTGATGTTATCACGTCCGTGTCCAGCGTTTCTTCCAGCCATTTCCTAGAATCACAGCATAAGATGTTGAACATGAGTTTTTCTTTCATATGCAACACGCCATACATGTAATAAAAAGATAGGTAAGAAAGAAATAAGAAACAACATCACATCACAACCATATATTAATCTAATTAATAATTCATGATTAAAACCATTGTATTCGCTACAAAGTATTTCCAATCAATCTTTAAAATCATAGAAAATAATAGTTCGGATGGAGACAACCCCTCCATCTAAGTGTCATCATCACTAGATGTCATCATCTGAGGACACCTCTGAGTGTGCCTCCTCCTCAGCTGGTTCTTCCTCCGGTTCTTCTTCAGGTTCCTCCTCGGGCTCCTCTTCGGGATCTTCTTCAGGTTCCTCTTCAGGCTCTGCCTCAGGCTCGGCCTCAGGCTCTGCCTCAGTTTCTGCTGCGTTCTGAGCAATTTGCATTTGTAACACATCGCAACGCTCTAAAGCCATCTCGGTTCGGGTCCTTGCTACTTGGAGTTGCTCTTGCAAGTCTATCATCTTGGCTTGCATCTTTCTCATAATTTTCATCTGTTGATCACTAGCCTCTTGCATTTCCTTCATTGCCGCTGCCATGCGGGCAATCTCCTCCTTAGTCTCGGTTCCGTCTTTTAACAGTCCGGAAACGTTGGCTCTCGTATAGCGCATGTAACCCACATCACGCTCCAAACAAGAAACAACAGCTGCGAGCACACGCTCTACAGGTTTGGTTATGGGTGGTAGGGTGTTGGGATAAGAAGGATGGTTCGGATGAGGTAACGGGGGAACTTGTTCGCGATAGACCATACGTCTGATCATGTTAGGGTACCAATCCCAGCTAACGTCGTTTTCGTATATGCCTCCGGGTAGGCGGTACCTCTTCGGTGCGGGAGCTTCGAGTTCCGGGACTACTCGGGGTGGCGATGCGGTAGGTAACTGCGGTTCCTTCCCGTGAGCATGAGTCATCGGATCAGATGATGATGAGGGTGGCGTCGACATCCCTACAGGTAAGCCGTGTATGCGCGCGTATGAGTGAAAGATGTAAAGAGATAAGACTACAAGACTACACAAACCTATGCAGTGCGTATCATTATAACTAATGGGTCGTCGCGGTTATAGTCTAGTATGCATGCAGCTTCTAGTTCGCTATAACCAATGGCTCTGATACCAATCTGTCACACCCTCAAAATCCACTAACGGAGTTTTACCGTCAGAGGGTGTGAACTAACAGGATCGGAATCATTAGTTATAATCAAACCATAAAACAAAGTTTCAAAACCATGAAAACGTTTACGAGTAATTAAATGCGGAAGCGTAAAACCATAGAAAACAATGTTACGTCACGCAGGACGACTTAAAACCCAATGATAACAGTTTAAAAAAAATAAGTTTGCATAATTAAAATGTTTCAAGCAATGCATGTTCCTAAACCGCGCGCCCGCCTCGGCTACCTGAGAATAACATACTAAAAGTGTCAACACAAGGTTGGTGAGTTCACAAGTTATATAAAAATAAAGCGTTTAGCGTTTGCGTTCAGCGTTTTGCGTTTTGCGTTACAGCGTTTTGCGTTACAGTGTTTTGCGTTACAAGATAGTGTTATGTCAATTATATATCTATAGGTAGCTAGCCTATAAAACAAGTATCACTAAGTGTTCGACACCGAAGCTGACTGTTTATCATTTGCCTTGCCACCAGGTCATCCAGACCATGGTATGTGTTTAGCCAAGATTACACCCACTCGACATCCAGTCGAGTTTAGCGTTGGGTGGGGTTTGTCAAACCCAGTAGTACTACTCAACAGTGACTCGCTATTATCCAAATATTAAACGGTTCGGTGTGAATGAAGGACTTTAGTTAACGCGTTTGCCACTTAGTCTTTACAAGTGATATATAATCTATACTAACAAAATCTTAAATGCGTTTTCGGAGGATGTTATCTCCCCCAAGTAAAAAGCGTTTAAAAAGTTTAAAATGGGAAAGTGAAACTCACTGTTTGCGAAGAAATTCCCAAATTAAATCACCAAGATGCGCGTCACAGAAAAACTCTCTCTAGCGTTCTAAAACAACAAAGAGATTTTTCTAAGTGTCGGAATATTATCGAGTCTCTAGACCCGGCACATAATACCTATGCACATAACATGTTTCGTGTTTCGTTTGTGAATCGTGTGTGACTTTAACAAATACATTTGTGATACGATACGTGTGTGAGCAATTATTTATGTGTCATGTATTAATAATGTACATAACTAGCAATTATTCCCCACAAGGGCAATTTGGTCAAAACACGACAACTATTTAGCAAGTATTCCCCGCAGGGGCAATTTGGTCAAAACATATCAATTAACTAGCAATTATCATGTTTCATGCATTTTCACAAAATTCAGCAGCTAGTTTCACCGAGACAGAAATTCTACTTGAAAGATTGTACTATCTCACCGATCACAGCATCACAATTAATTTACCAAAAATTATCACAAAAGCATATATTTCTTAGGTTTCCAGAACATATTTTATCATACTTTTATTCCACATAGGTTTCTCACAATCATCAAATCATTACAGCAAACTCATAACAGTTAAATTCATGCGCAACAGAATGTTATTTGCAATTCCCGTTAAACGAAAAATCCAATAAATGCAAGACCACTTGGGTTAGGTTCCTAACTCAATAGGTCAACTTCCAGAAGTGGAACCAACACAATTGGTCTCGTAGTTCATGAGATATAACATTTACAAAACAACCTAACAGCAGGTCTAACAACTCAGCTTTGCACAATGTTTTTGTAAAATCATAAAAGTTAACATCTACTTGTCCAAAAAATACAATTTTATATTCTTTAGAAACTAGACTCAACCTAGTTTACTGTAGTATCAATAATCTCAACCCATTTTCACGTTTACACTTCGTTACAGTCAATTAAACATCAATAACACAATCTGTCCAGAAACTGTTTGCATCCAAACTCAACATATTAACTATCTATGGACCATCATGCATTCATATAACACTCTAGACTCCATAATCACTATCCATGCACATCAATTACACATTACATACATGATTAGGGTTTTTGTTTGAACTCAAATCAAAGACACAACAATTAACATGTAACAATATCAATTCTAGTTATCAAATCATCATCAAATCAACAACAATCATATTAACTTCATACACACACATAATCGGCCATCTAGGGTTTTCAATTAACCCATTAAACATCAAATCAAGTATAAAGGATGCATAGGGTAGTCGATTATACCTTCCTAGCACCTTAATCTTCAATCAAAGGCTTGAAATTGATTGTATATATGTGTGTATAAGTCGACGGCAGCCAAGGTCACCAAGGGGGGGTTCCGATCGGGGTTTGTGTGGGAGAGAAAATAATAGTTAGGGTTTATTATTATTAGTATTTATAAAGATACTATGTTACACTCAAGTCCCTCAACTTTCGATTGTTGCTTTTCTAGCCTAACTAACTAGTTCTAGTACATTGAGTTAACGTTTATAACCATGTTATCACATAACACATAAGTCTAACACATAATTATCACATAATTACTGTTTTGACGTTTTTCGTTTATTCATCAATCGTTTGCGTCAACTTGTTTGCGTTTCGGTGCAATTCCCGAAAGACTACACATGTAGTAAGTGTTAAGAGTCATTTAAACCCTAGTTTAAATGTAATGAGGTGTGCGTTATAGATTCAGTGATCTTAAGTTTGAATTGACGGAGTTGAGTTAACGGAGTTAACCTGAAATTGACGATTGTCACATCATTCCCATGTTAAAGAATTTTCGTCCCGAAAATTTGAGTCAAGTCGTGATGAGTGTCTGAAAAAGTAAGAAAAATTTTCAGTTTGTCATAGTAAATGTTACGGATGGTTAGTCAAATCCTTAATCAATTGAGCCATTAATGATTTAAATATTGTAATTGATATTTATATAATTGGTTCCAATTTTATATTAATGTACAATTTATTGGTTCTAATTTTATATTTATGTAAAATTTATGTAAAATAATAATATTAACCGATTGACTGATACAAATGTTAACCATTGGATTATACTAAAGTTAAATCCATAATCTTTCTATATTGAATCCTATTGATGAAATATCAATTAATTATCTAAATTATGTATTATATATTAATTAAAAAACATTAAACCTGCTGGAAAGAAACAAAGCTTGTGAATGAAATCAATCAAAATTAATACAATAAAATTAGTTTTAAAACATAATTATAGTTATAGTATACATAATAAAGAAATCATAATTAATTATTAATTATAATTATTAAGTTGAAACATAATTATAAAAGATTCAAAATTCAAAATTAAACATTAAATGAAAGATGAAAGAGAATATTTTAAGAGAATTGATGAATCTTATTTAAATTTATTATTGATTTATTTTATTAAGATGAAAATCAATTAATAATCTAAATTATATATTAATTAAAAAACATTAAACTTGCTGGGAAGAAACAAAGCTTGTGAATGAAATCAATCAAAAATAATAAAATAAAATTAGTTTTAAAACATAATTATAGTTATAGTATACATAATAAAAAAAATCGTAATTAATTATTAAGTTGAAACATACTTATAAAAGATTCAAAATTCAAAATTAAAAATTAAATGAAAGATGAAAGATAATACTTTAAGAGAATTAATGAATCTTATTTAAATTTATTATTGATTTATTTTATTAAGATGAAAATTAGAGAAACCATTGATATATATGAAAAGTATAATTAACAACCAATAGGAAGGGGGGGGGGGGAATGGGCTTAAATCCTATTGCTTTAATAATATAGTTAGATTTTGATAATATTTTGATAATTTACAAAACAATTTGATTACTATTTATATTCTAATTTCAAAATTTTATTATCGTTTCTATTTATATTATATCTTACATAAATAAGTATATGTAATGCATAGTTATAAAATTGATCACGCACTCAAATTTCACCGTACATATTTTAGGTCAGTGGAGGTTAATACTTTGAGTATGGTAATTCTAAACATTTTTGGTATACGATTAATCATTAATTTATAATTAATGGTCCATATTAATAATAATGATTTGACTAAAATATATTATTTTATATACATTTAAATTTTGACTATATTGTTACATTTAAACAACTTAATATAATTGTGTTTATAAAAATTAATAACTTAAGGACTATATACAATATATACAATATACAATATTGTATATATATAAAAAATATCTTTGGTAATTGTTTACAATATACAATATTGTATATATATAAATTACAAATTCAAATTAACTTTCCGGTAATTGTATGCATCTTTGGTATATGATTTAGACTTTATTTTATAATAATGATAATGAATAATGGTTTGACTATAATTTTCAAACTTTATCTGAACTTTACAAAAATAAGTTACAGACTTTAATATTAACAAATTGAAATTCAAAATTATCTTTCAATCTATTTCAATTTTAAATCCAATATTATAATCTCTACAACTACTACGAACTATTTTGTACTTTCGTTTTAATTATTACTCGGGTTTGAAATATATTGTTAGTTAAAATACTATCATTTGAAACAATATTGAACAATATTGAAATATATAATTTATTTATAAGTAGTACAACATTTGCATTTGATTAAATTTATATGATGTTACATATATATTATGTTTTAAATATATTCCACCACGTGTAACACGGCCACTATCCTAAATCAATATTAGAATCTATGTTTCTTTTAAGAGATTTGAATCACTTAAATCTTACTAATGTTAGAAAAGAAAGGGCAAATTTGGATTTGGAAAATGAAGTTAGCGAGAAGGTAAAATGGTTGTTAGAGTGTGAGAACTATGAGTTAAATTTTGATGATCTTCTAAACTCTTTGAAATCTGAAGAATAAATTTAAGGTAACACTTTTTCAATAACTTAATTATGCATGAATTTGTTGTTTAAATTTATTATGTTTGTTGACATGTTTTTCCACCCATGTGTAACACGAGCTATACCCTAATACATTAATAAGTTAAAATAAACTAACTAAATCAAAAGTTTTTATTTTATTAGACCAATGCTTTTAGCTTAAATTTTGACCCTTGCTTTATTTTTATATGTCACTTAGTCATATCAATTATTATGTTTTTATGAATTTTGAGGTATTGATAATTTTTAATTTTCATTGTATTTTAGTTTTTTTTGTTTAAATATGTAGGGTTTTTGATTATGACGTGTTTAGTTTTTAACTTAAACATAAACTTTGATGTATAGATTCAACTTATCTAATTTATAATGCAACATTAAAAAATAAAAACCATGTGAAAGAAAGTCATTGTCGAAAACACCATGGAATAAATTTACCATTTGTAAACTTGAGGGAGAAACTTTTATTTTTTGAAGAAATATAGAAAACGAATCTTATACCCTCAGGAATCTCTCTTGTTGCATTATGTTGTAACTCTCCACCAAATCATCAGTAAAGTTTAACTTACAATATCCATATATAATAATCTAAAGGTAAATAAGCATGTAAGTCTAAATCATCTCACACCATTAAAATTCAACTTGTTGCATTATGTTGTAACTCTCCACCAAATCATCAGCAAAGTTTAACTTACAATATCCATATATAGTAATCTAAAGGTAAATAAGCATGTAAGTCCAAATCATCTCACACCATTAAAATTCAACTTGTTGCATTATGTTGTAAGTCTCCACCAAATCATCAGCAAAGTTTAACTTACAATATCCATATATAGTAATCTAAAGGTAAATAAGCATGCAAGTCCAAATCATCTCACACCATTAAAATTCAACATCTTTTGGAAACAAGAACGCAAAAATGCATGGAATAACCTGATCATTAAATAGTTATACCTTTTCACCAAGAACATATTCGTTAACTTGTATTTCAGTCAAGACCAACAAGGCAACAATGTCCCCATGGTTCCCATATATATCAAAAAAAGCTCATGTTGAGGTTTAATATTACCTGAATATAAGAAATCAAAACGTAAAATAACTAATATTGTAAAGGGGTTAACCAACCCAGATCCATTAAAATCAAAATACAAATCTAGTTTCCAGTCAAGTGTTGAACAGAAACCGAATTCGTTAACTCCTTTATAGTTCGGTTGCAGTTTAAAATATGTTTTTCTACTTGGAACCGAATAACAAAAAGTGAATCTTCAGATTATGTTACTAAATTCCAATAACAGTTTTAACTAATTTTTACTTTTGGGTACCGTCTTAAGCCCAAAATTGAGTTAGTTATGTGGTTTATGGTGACCTGTCGTGTTTTTTGAATTCTATTTATTTGTTTTAGGTGATCTCGTTTCAAACTGGTTAAATGAAAAAATGAACTACGGTGGAGCCGTTTAAATCAAACAAATATACAATTTCGGTTTTTGTAATATGGTTTATAGTTCGCTTCAGTTCTGAATATGGGAATCTAGTTCAAACTGAATTACAAATAATGATTTTCAAAGATTGTTCTTCATTAAAATCCAATATTGATATTAACCCGCTTTCATTTTTTGAAGGTATCCTTTTCGATCAAAATATAACATAAATGAGAGATATAAGTTACGATAATTACCTTAGTGTGATGCCTGTAAAGATGTCATGATTTAGATCAGTCTCAAACGCAACCTCTATCCAATCATTTAGTTAATGCTTTCCAAGCTGAATTCAAATTGACATTAAAAAAAATTAATAAGAAAATCTCCTAACTGATTAGGACAACGATATCAAAACAAATAACATCCTTGGACAAAATCAAATACCTAAAATCCAAAAACAAATATATAATAGCCAACAAATACCACAAAAGTTACCTATGACCGCACGTATTATGAAGCTTGTCAAGCAAAACACATGCACAACTAAATAACCAAAAGAAAACAACCAATGCAATGTCAAAAACTCATATAATTGTAGTAGCATTACTCTTAAGAGTTCATGAATCACTTAAAATATAGAACATGGGTGTAACCTGAGCATTGGCCTCCATAGCAAGATTCTCAAACAATTCACATTTCACCATAGCTCTTAACTATCCATTAGTCAAGATCCTTCCAAAAAGCATTACCTTTGACAAACAAATAATGAAATAAACACTTTTGTAAATAATAATTGATCAGTAAACTAAAGAAAATGATTAAATTATTCAAACTCAAAAACAACTCAAACGTGTACATGTGACTTAGAGAGAACATTTCATGCGAAACCAATAAATAACCATATTTCAAATAATATATACATGTGTTATTTAAAATTTCTTATTAAATTTGCCACTCTCAAAAGTTTTGACTTTTAATGCTCAAAAGTTCTTATCATATAGCTTTTAGCCAGCGTGTTATATGGGTTTATTTTAAAGCATGTAAATAACAATTTTTTAAACGTCCAAAAGCTGCTCGTTTCATTTCATACCATGCCCATTTGTTTTATCACTTATATTATTAAACCTTTTTAAGAGATATTTGCACAAATAAGTATAGGAGCAAAAGTCCTCGTGAAATTGTGTTGTTTGACCATAAGTTGATGAATCGTAACAATGAAAAGCTACTAAACTTGGTCACAGCTAAAAACGCTCCTAAAAAATGTTGAAAGGCGACTAACAGACATGTTTAATCCATTTACTAAAGAAAAAAGTTTTTCTATATTGACTATTCTGGTCAAAGTTAAAATACATTAATTACTAATTTGACCCTAAAAAGTCAAACAATCAACATAAACTTTTTTCCAAACATTAAGTAGTATAGGACCATTATATTAAAATTTATAAGAAATGATAACATACTTGAATCAAACATGGAAAGAGCACTCTTAAATTTTCATATGACATGGTGCTTCACAATATGCAATATTATGCATGCCTGCAAATATAGATTTAAGAAAGTAAGATAGAATGTACAAAAGTAAAAGAGCCATAAAAGATTCAAAACAATACTTCGCACCTTCCAGAAGAGAAAGTGTGATCGCACGAACGATTTCTTCACTATCAAAGTCTGATCATGGGTCCAACGTTTATAACAAATATTGAAGTATGAACATTAAAATAAGCAAATGATCACGGGTCCTGATCGCGAGCTTCTTTCATGAGATCGAGGTTAAGCATAACCTCAGAGTCGTTGGCTTCTTCATCTATGTTTCTCACCCTTCTTGAGTTTACCCCTATTTTGGCAGGGATGACAACTTCTGAGCCAAATATTAGAATGTAGGGTGTTTTGCTATGACTCGTTTTTTCTGTAGTCGGGATAGCCCAGAGAACACTTGGAAGTTTTTCTACCAAGTTCTTTTCATACCTTCCTAATCTTGCCTTGATTCCTTCAACGATGTTGTGGTTCATTCGTTCGACTTGGCCGTTAGATTGGGGGCATGCAAATGAGCTAAACACTTGCTTGATTTGCAGCTCCTTGCAACAAAGATTGAATGGTTTTTTTAGCAAACTGCATTCAATTGTCCATCACTATTTCACCCGACATCCCATATCTACAAATTATGTTTTCCCACACAAATTTATCAGTTGCTTCCCTTTGATGGAAACTAGGGGCATAACCTCTGGCCACCTGGTGAAATAATCCATAACTACTAGTAGGAATCACATTCTCGACTGCTTCGGGGAAGGGACCAACAATGTCCATTCCCCACATGTAGAAGGTCCAAGCGGAAATAACGGGTACCAAGTTGTGCTTTGGGTTTGTTTTGATAGGAGCATGGAGCTAAGAAGCTCTACATTTGTGAATGGCCTCCGCAGAGTCCTTGTGCATTGTAGGCCTATAGTATCCTAGGTTCATCAACCTAGTTACCACTGACCTCGGATCAGAGTGCGTCCCGCAAATGCCTTCGTGCACATCTCTCACAAGATAATTGCTCTGATCTAGTCCTACGTACACATCACAACAAAGGTCTCAAATACCATTTCTTGTATAGGACATTATCTATAATCACATATTCTTTAGCTTGAGCCTTAGTTTTATGGCTTCCCCTTCTTAGGTGGGAAGCTTACCATCCTTGAGAAACTCTAAGATAGAGGTCATCGGTGTGATTCCCTCTTCTTCGATGATATCTTTTATTTCTAGCTCCTCAATGGAAGGCTTTTTAATACTTCCACTAGGACCTTCTTTGTTAAATGATCGAAGGTTAGGGAAGCCAACTTACTAAGGGCATTAGCTTACTTAATCTGAGTCCTAGAGACTTGGGTTAAGGTGCAGCTTTTGAATCCCTTCATGAGCTCTTTGACCTTCTGCTTATATTTCAGCATTGAAGGTTCCCTTGCTATGAACTCGGTGTTCACTTGGTTAGCTACCAATATTGAATCGACAAAGGTGCTTAGTTCTTGGATCTTCATCACCTTCGCTAGGAGGAGCCCTGCAATCACACACAAACTCCGAGGCTATGCCTCACTCTCAAAAGATTTTTTTTTTTTTAAATTTAGTAGATTTCTTTATTTTGGGAAATTCCTTAAGAATTCCCTTGTTTTGTTTTTACTCCCGCACCTTAAAGCATGGGAGTATGAAAAGTTCCTGTAGTAACTAGAAGGGGGAGAGTCTTGTAAGTTGGGCCTTGGCAAAATAGTTTTGAGAAGCCAAGGTAAGACGCTATTCCTTACTTGGAGGATAACCCGGCCACAATACTCGAGCTTATAGGCCAAAGCGGAACAATTTTCATACAACTGGAAATCTATGTGGTCAACGTAATCATTTAAAATGTTACATTCCTAATATAAAAACCAAATTCATGGTGGTTCGTGACTAAGTTCGAAAAAAATCCATATGTTTATATTTTATTTTATTTTTATATATTTTGTTGGGGGCATTATCATTCATGGTGGTTCACGAGATGCTCCAACAACCTATACTTTTATCTCGTTAATTTGTTATTTAGTTGGGACAGTTAAAATGTCATGGAACGCTCGTGGGCCGTCCAACTCTTTCCCTTTGATAATTCGTTATTTAATTGGTACAGTTTAAATGCTATGGAACGCTCATGGGCCATCCAACTCTATCGCTTTGATGATTCGTATTTTGTTGGTACAGTTAAAATGCCATGGAACACTCATGGGCCACCCAACTCAATTGCTTTTATGATTCCTTAATTAGTTGGGCCATTTAAATTGCCATGGAAAGCTCATATGAGGCCAACACATAAAATATGTTTCGTTAGTTGATTGTAAAGCTAACTTATTTAAATAAATTTTAACTTTTGAACAAACCTCATTTCCTCATCTAGTTATCTCACATTGATCACATTGCTTAAGTCAACTCATAAATATTTACATAATTTAACCATTATCTTACAAACATTTGTCTTTGTTCCTCGTAGAATATCTTCTCTAAGAAACCATCATCGTCATCAACATCGTTCTGGTTCTCATGACTAGAGACTGGCTACTAGAATCACCAAAGAATTTGCTGCTGCTATGCCTACTATCGTGACTTAGATCTAGAGCCTCAACCAAATGGTTCTGCTACATCTTCTGCTCCAAAAAACATTCACTTCAAGAACTCCTTGAGTGCTAAACCTACTCAGTTCTATGGTGAGGAGAATGCCACTAAAATCCTTCAATGGTTCGAGAAAATGGAGAACGTATTCCATTGAGAATGCCCGAATGCCAAACGGACTTAGTTTGCCTCGAGCGTCTTCGAAGATCGGGCTCTCACTTGGTGTAACGCTTTCAAAGCTAACCAAGGAACCGAGTTGGTTGTGGCCATGCATTGGGACGAACTCAAGGAGGCCATGAAGAAAGAATTTTGCCTTAAACATAAATTGCAAAGGCTTGAGACCGAGTTTTGGGAACTCAAGCAAATTGGTGGTGATAACTCTACCTACTCCAACCGTTTCCGGGAACTCAGCCGGATAGTAACTCACCTTGTAACCAAAATGTCCCGTGATATTTGGAAATATATTCATGGCTTACCAACGATCTTATGTGATGTGATGGTTAGTCGTGGCCCTTTCTCCATCGGTGACGCTATGGACCTAGCTACTTCCCTCATAGGTGATCATGCTATGGATGGAACCTTGTCCTGAAATGACTTCAGGACTACCCTTGACAAGACCAAAATCGAATCCTCAACTGATGCTAAAGCCGAACCTAAACCCGCTCAAAACAACCATACCGCTCTCCGCTACAAAAAAACAACAACAACAATATGCGTAAAGCCAATCATCAAAACTATGCCGTTAACCAATACAATCACCAACCTCAACAAAACCAAAATGCCTCAAACATGAGACCCTACACCGGCCTTACCTATTATGAGCTAAGTGTAATCGACATCATCCTGCCCAATCCCCATGCCGTGTTTGCACCCACCTTGCTAACACTTGCCGTGTTCGCAAATTGTCCCACAACGGTCTGCGCCGCCTGCTCCTAGACCCGCTGCTACACCATATGCTCTATCTGGTATACCTATCACATGTGCTTGCTACAATTGTGGAGACCCTAACCATCTTTGCAATATGTTCCCTCAGCTTGCCCATGCTCATCAAGCCCAAGTTCTACCTACACTATACTATGTCACTGATGTTGATTGTTAGTACACGGTTTTGCGTCTCGAGTCTTTGTATCTATAATGTATCTTTTGTTTTATTGATGTAATAATTATTGATTTATTTCTCTAGTTCGTTAAGTTTAGCATCTAGTTCGTTAAGGACGTTTAACGAACTAGACCTAAGTTAAGTTCCCTCCTGATTTGTTAAGGATGTTTAACGAATCAGGGGGTGATTCGTTAAGTTAATCATAATTTATGTATGTAACGAAGTGGAAGCTAGTTCGTTACGGAATGTGTAACGAACTAGATCCATTTTCTATTTATAGAGGTGTTCACCTCTGTTAATTTAAGTTTGGAGTTTACATTATCGAATCTCTGCCAAATTACTCTCTCAAGCTTCAATCTAATATTATACATACACATACCTACAATTAATATAACATATAACATATAATCAAGTGTCATCATGAAATAGATCCGTAATCGTGTTAATTATATATATCAGATCTGAGACCTGAGGATTAGTTTAACGCATTCACAAGTGGAATCAGAGCTTTCGGTGTTCGATTACTCTTGATTCATGTGTTAAGTTGTTATTATTGGACTATTAATTGGTATTTTGGTATAGGTTTATATCCGATTTGAGTTTGGATTAAATTGAGTTGATCCGAACTTGAATGATTGTTAAGGTATTAGTGAGGTTTGATTGGAAGGAATTGGAATTTGGTTTGTTTTTGGACTGATTTGGTTTGGATTTGGTTTTGGCCAAAAACAGGGTAATCATTTTAGTCATATTGGTTGTGATATAAGGTAATTGGATTTACGAGATGGTGCGATTTGGATTCGCGTTGTGTTTCGAGTGTATTGATAGTTGAATTGGTTGTTTTGTGGTCTATCGGTTGAGTATTACAAATTTGTTACTGGGTTGATTGTTCATATTTTTTCCAGAGAAACTGGAAATGTATTATTTAATATTTGAAGATTTGAAGATTCAAGTTAATTCGTTAATATCTCTGGCTGATTCGTTTAATTGTTAAGCTAATTCGTTAATGGTATATGCTAATTCGTGGATGATTCGTTATTCAGTTCGTGTCAGCAAATTCGTGTGACACGTGTCTCACCTCGTTAACTGTTATTATAACAACTTTTGCCACGTGGAAATTGTTGTCAGAAGTTTGTTACAACCGTTGTAACTACCTGATTCGCTATAAGTTGATTCGTTATCAACTGTAGCTAATTCGCTACTTAAGTCGCTAAGATTACAATTAGTGATTCGTTAAAGGAAACCATCTGTTTTGTTAACCAATTCGTTATAATCTATTTCGTGTGAGATTATTCCATATTCGTCAAAATTACTATTTCAGATTCGTTAAAATCATTCCTAATTCGTTGCCTGAACAATCTTAACTTCGTTAAGTTGTGATTCGTTAACCACTGTTCACAGTTCGTTACTTTTACTGTTCACAGTTCGTTAATATAATTTTCAATTTTAACCCTTGGAGTTTGAGAAAATTGTCATTTAGCAAACATGGCTGGTATGTATGCATTAGTTTCCCAAAATATGTTAATGCAACAAATGTTACAACTGGATACCAAGATCGGTTAACATTCAAAGTGTCCACGTTTGATGAAATTTAGAGATTTTTCTAAATGGGAACCCCGTTTCCGTGCTCATCTAGGGTCAGTTCACCCTGATTGTTCGTATTGCTTAGATGAGGTTTATACCATTCCAATGATTGGGGATGAAACCATTGGTTTTACACCTAAAGCTATTTCGCAATATTCGGTTGAGGAAAAGAAAGCCTTAGAAATTGAAACGAAAGCTTATTCTACTCTTACTATGGCTTTACCTGAAAACATCTTTCATCAAGTTGGTAGCACAAAGATTTGTGCCTCATTATTCCAACACATTCGTATGAGGAGTATGGGTAACATTGCTGAAAGGAAAAAGGTTATTCTCAAGTTTCAATTTAGAAACTTTAACCTACTTAAGGGTGAGACTGTTGAAGAGTTGATAACAAGATTTAATCATTTGATAGCTGAGATGGATAAGATGAGGTTGGAAACTTATGAGATTGACAAGATTGAAACCATTAAAAGTGCATTACCGAGTTCTTACTCGACTTTCTTGATGGTTCTGAAAGAGAATAATTATTTCAACAATGAAGATTTGTCAGCATCGGAATTTATGCAAAAGATAGAGGCACGAGAATACGATCTTAAATACCAATAATCTTCAAAAGATAGTCAAGATCCTGCATTGTATGGTGGAAGTATGCCATTAAGTTCAACCATTTCTCCTATCACTGCATTTCTAACACAAAATGCAAGTGATAATACAACAACTATCTATAGTGATCCACGTGCTTGTTTCTACACAACTGGAAATACTGGATCATTTGGTATTTCTGGTTCATCTGGAGGATCCGGAAATTCATCACCTTCAAACCGAATCTCATCACAACCAAATGTAAACATGAGGGATGCCGAACAAAATTTTGCTTTCTTGTCTGCCTTCATGACTTTATATGAGAATCTGGTTAGTAGTAAAATTGCAACGAGCGATTTGACTGATGAAGACTATGAACAAATTGATCCTGATGATTTGGAACTGATGGACTTGAAGTGGAATATGGCTATGATAGTCAGGAAAGTGAAAAAGTATATGCAGAGAACGGGTAAAGATCTTCCATCTTTGAACAAGAAATTGGGATTTGATAAATTAAAGGTCAAGTGCTACAACTGTCAAGAGTTTGGGCATTTCGCTATAGAATGTGATAAGCCAAAGAAAGAGTACACTGGTCCTAGAAACCAAGATCAGAATACAGCTGGTAAAAGTGGAAGTGATGTGGGAAAGCCTTCTGGAACCAAACCGTTATCTTCTGGATCCCAAGCTATGTTGTCCAACTTAGATGCAGATGATTGGTCACAACGATTGTTGTGCCATGATAATCAAGCTAATTTGGTGATGTTTGGATCAAATGCAAGTGGGAGTGAGCTATCTTCTGATGCTGATACTGAGTCTGATTCGGATGCTTCAAGAGAAAATCTTCCAACCACTTTCGCATGTATGGCTAAACTTAGTGATTCAACCACGTCAGCTTACATGGCTAAGCAAAATGAGGTCAGTACTTCAACTTCTAAATTTTCTGTTAATGTTTTATGTGCCGATTGTGAAATCATCAAGCCTAAGATAGATTCCTTAAAACTTCAAATGATAATTTGCTAAAAGAGATTGTTTCTTTAAAGGACACTTATAGGCAATCCTTAACCTCTCAAATGAATTCAAGAGAGAAAATTGAGGCTTTAACTATAAGTAATCATGATCTTAAGGCTGAGTTATCAGTTAAAATGACTATCAATGATCAAAAATTTCAAGAAATTTTGAAACATAAATCAAAGATAACTGAGCTTGAAAATGAGGTTCTTGAGTTAAAGAACAAATTGGGCAAATTCAGAAATTCTTCCTTTTTGCTAAACGAAACAATTAAAGTATCTGGTAAGCAAAAAGATTCAAAGAAATAAATAGGTTTTGTTGAAATTCCACCACCTTTTCAGAATGATTATACACCAAATCCTTTTGCTAGAAAAGAAGAGGATGTGATTGTCAAAGAACCTATGGTTTCTGAAAAAGTAAAACTAGTTAAACCTGAAACAGTTAAAGCCCAAACTATAACTCAGAAACCTCATGTTCAAAGCAACAAAGTTTTTGTTGAAAATATGGATAAAGTCATTATTGAGGATGTGTTCGAACCTGAAATCATACACAAGAACAAGAGCATTCCAAGTTCTAACCACATACTTTGTGAACCTCATGAATTTGAGGAGGCTGTATATGGTTCACACACAACTCAGGTGAAACAAGAAAATTATGTTAAGGTCAAACCAATGAGAGCTAAGAAACCAGAAAAGCCCAAAATTTCTGATGAGGATTTGTTGCATTTCAACAATCCAAATGATTCCAAGACATCTACTGATCGTGTGTTTAAATTAAAGGGCATAGACACGATGTTCACTAAGAAAGACATTCCAATTAGTATCATTAAACTGGAACTGATTAAGAGTGTTTTTCACAATGAAACCTCCAAGATTCAAGATCTTGAACGTCAGTATGCTCAAGCTAATACATCAGTTTCATCTGACCCTTTGACTAAAGCTAAGAAAGTTATAAAACATGCTAAGAGAGTTCAGTTTGTAAAATCGACTGGAACCAATACTTTGAAAAGTTTTTCAAATTGTTCTAACCTAGATTTTTATTTGAGAAAGAAATCAGAGTCATATGATGATTTAGCTAAGAGTTTTACCAAGAATGTGAGTCATCATTATCCTTCTGTGTCATACGTTACTGCTAAATCTCAACACAATCATGTGGACATGCGAAGTTGTTTCCTTTGCGGTCAACAAGGTCATGTGGTGAGAAACTGTGGACAGAAGAGTTCTCAGAATCTTCACCCATTTGTCAAAGATCAATCAAAACCATTTCCTTTGATAAAAGAGATTCTGAAACGACCTGTGTCGTATGATGATGATACTCACATCATGTTCTCAAACGAGAATCCTCGAAAGGTTGTTCATGTGAATGAAACTTACGGTCATGTTAAACCAAAGTTTGTTCCAACTGAACCATTATGCAAAAATGTGAACTCAAATGTAGTTCAAGCTGCTTATCTAAGACGCAAGTCTAAGAAGCCTGTAACTTATTCTCAAGTTGCTGAACAATAGTTGAATTCGGCTAAGTTTAATGTTTCTCAAGAAAACCAAAAGGTGCCCAAGACTGAGGCCTAGGCTGCCATTTTGAACTAATTATTTTCTTTGTGTGTAGGCTACATCCAAGACCATTTCTGGTGAAAACTGGATTATGGATAGCAGATGTTCTCGTCATATTACTGGAAATCTCGACCTTTTAACAAATGTGAGAAATATTCAAGGAGGTTAGTGGCGTTTGCTGGGAGTTCTGGGGGTATGATCACACAAGAAGGTGATGTTTCGAATGGACATGTTACTTTTGAAAAAGTCAATTATTGTGACAAGGTATACCTTAATTTATTGAGTGTGTCGCAAATCTGACAAGCAATACACTACAATATTTACCGATAAAGAATGTCTGATTTTGAAACCGGGCTATGTGATTCCCGAGGACATGGTTATCATGAGATTACCTCGATCAAATGATATTTATGTCTTAAATATGAGTTCTAAAGTATCAACATCTATCGAAACATGTTTTATCTCAAAAGCAACCGAGAAAGACTCTATTCTATGGCATCGTAGAATGGGTCACATTCATGTTCGTAAGATGAACTATCTAATGGCAAAAGACCTAGTTGAAGGTGTGTCTTTGAAGAACTTTAAGTTCACCGATCGCTGTATTGCTTGCAAAAAGGGCAAACGGAAGAAAAAGTCGCATCCTTCTAAGTTATTAAATTCCATTGATACTCCTCTTGAGCGACTTCATATGGATCTTTTTAGTCAAGTGAATCGTGCGAGTACTTCTGGAGATTGGTATTTCCTGGTAGTTACTGATGATTATTCAAGATACTCATAGGTCTTATTTATGAGTTCGAAAGATCAAACACCGGTTCTTGTTCAAAATTTAATCACTAAGATTGAATCACTATACAAACAGAAAGTGAGGAGAATTCGAAGTGACAATGGTACTGAATTTAAAAATACTGTATTGGATTTCTTCTGTTTACAAAAGGGAATTCATCGAGAATACAGTGCCCCATACGTACCACAACAAAACGGTGTAGCTGAGCGAAAGAATAGAACGTTGATTGAAGCTGCTAGAACTATGCTTGTTGATTCAAAGCTTCCTCCAATTTTGGAATGAAGCGGTGAATACTGCTTGTTATACACTCAATCGGGTTCTAACTGTTAAGATACTCAAGAAGACAAGTTATGAGTTGTTGAATAATCGTAAGCCTAACTTAAAGTACTTGGAACCATTTGGGTGTCCTTGCACGAAGTTGAAGAAGGATGTGGGTAAGTTTGATGAAAAAGCCATTGAAGGGTATTTCTTGGGTTATGCTTCTCCTAAGAAACGAGTATTTAACTTCACGTCTGGTTGTGTTGAGGAGTACTACCATGTGGACTGTTAAAAGTACACCACACCTCCTCAAGGAAAGGTCCTAACTGGATGTTTGACTATGATGGCCTATTTAATTCATTTACTCCAACAACTGATCAACCAGATGAAGATTTGGTTCGGGCTTACTTTGAAGAACAACTGATAATTCCACGATTTTCAAGTTCAAATGATGTTGTAGCTCCAACCGATGTTCTAACTGAAGATCCTGATAATGATTCTCCATTTCTCTTTGATAATGCATCTACTCCGTTTGATGATACTCCAGTTGTTGATCAAGTTATTGAACTTGATAGTGATGTTTCATCTCATGAGATGGGAGATCATTAAACTAATTTATTTGAAAATGTTGATGTTCCTAAGAATCCCACTCTTAGGATTCACAATTATCATCCGAAAGAAAACATTATTGGAGAACTTGATGTGGGAGTTCAAACAAGTCATCAAGTTGCTTCGTCAAGTGAAAACAATGTATTGTGTGCTTATGCAGATTTACATTCATCTGGAATTGTAAATCTTGCTAAATTCACTTGCTTTCTATCCCAAGTTGAGCCAACGACTCCTCGTATGTCACTTCAAGATCCTTCTTGGGTAGAAGCCATGCAAGAAGAATTAAAACAATTTGCACGTTTGGGATCTTATCGACAAACCTGCTAGAGTCAAGAAGGCGATTCTGACTAAGTGGGTATATAAGTGTAAGAAAGACGATCGTGGGGTGATTGTGAGAAACAAGGCACGATTAGTGGTGCAAGGTTTCCATCAGCAAGAGGGTATTGACTACACTGAAGTATATGCTCCGGTTGCAAGATTGGAGTACATACGAATCTTTCTGGCCTATGCAGCTTACAAGAACATAAAAGTCTATCAAATGGATGTCAAAAGTGCTTTTCTCAATGGTGAACTTCACGAGGAAATGCTTGTTTTACATCCTCCGGGTTTTGAAGACCCCGATTATCCTGACCGAGTTTACCGCTTAAGCAAGGCACTATATGGTCTACATCAAGCCCCGAGAGCTTGGTATGGCACGCTCGCGGACCATTTGATGGATAATGGTTTCAAACGTGGGACTTTGGCTGCACTTTATTTTACAAAAACATTGGTGATGATCTTCTCCTCGTTCAGATTTATGTGGATGACATAATCTTTGGGTCAACAAACGACGCGTTGTGTAAGGAATTCGAGAAGTCAATGCAAACCAAATTCGAAATGTGTTCGATGGGAGAGATGAACTTCTTTTTAGGGTTGCAGGTTTATCAGTATGCGAAAGGAATCTTCATTCACCAATCTAAATACGTGAACGACGTCTTGAGCCGATTCAAGATTACTTCCTGAAAAACCCCTTCTACTCCCTCCCCGTGGGTCACAATTTATCACCGGATGAATTGGAGGATACCGTCGATCCTACCCTATATCGAGCTATGATTGGTTCTTTGATGTATCTTACGGCTTCTCGACCCGACATAATGTTTGTTGTTTGTTTATGTGTTAGGTACCAAGCTAGTCCCCGAGTGACTCACCTGGCAGCGGTCATGCGTATTCTTTAATATATGAGGGGCAATCCAGACACCGGGTTATGGTACCCTAAGGACGATATATTTGATCTTACCGCTTATTCTGACTCAAACTATGGAGGATGCAAAATTAATTTCAAATCAACTACAACAGGATGTCAATTCTTAGGAAGCCGGCTTGTTTCCTGGCTGTGTAAGAAGTAGACAACGGTCTCCACTTCAACCGCCGAAGCTGAGTGTGTTGCAGCCTCGAGTTGCTGTCCTAGGTTTTGTGGATACAACAACATCTTCGCGACTACGGTTTGAAGTTTCTTACTACTCCCATTTTAATTGATAATTCTGCTGCCATTAGCATCATCAAAAATCCCGTACAACACTCTAAAACGAAACATATTGAAATTCGATATCATTTCATACGGGATTGTTTTGAAAAGAAATTAATTGACATTGAGAAAGTACATACCGATTTTCAAAAAGCTGATTTATTTATCAAAGCATTTGACAAAATGCGTTTTCAATTTTTGCTTGATTTAAATGGCTTAAAGACCCTTGTTGATATCCTGAAGCAAGGATAATTATTTTTATTTTTATTTTGATTTTGGCATTTAGGGGGTGAAAATAGAAAATACAAAAAGATTGTGCTTTTCGTTAGTATAGATAAAATCCAAAAACATTGAAAAATTTAAAATTCAAAAATAGTGTGTTTTCATGTCTTTAGTTTTCATGTTTTTTATGTTTCAAAGTCTGAAAATCCAAAAACATCTTAAAATTTGAAAAATAAAAAATATTGTGAACTTTTGTTTATACAGAAAAATCCAAAAAAGACAAAAAGATTGTGTTTTATGTATGTAAAGAGAAAAACCAAAAAGATTTTTGCTTAAGTTCACTGAAAAATATGTCAATTACTCCTATTTGAAGGATATGTACTTGTATATGTTTGGTCCTGATAATTTCTTGTAAATATTCAGGATAGCCTTTTACCTGACATTGGAAAGTATTTGGGGTGTTCGTTATGCTTTTTATGTTATTTTATCGCTGAAAATTATGTCGGTTATTTAAGTTTGTGGAGCATGCTTGCATGTTTTGGTCCTGTTATCTACTTGTAGATTGATAGGATAGCCATTAATCCATATACTGACAGTAACTGGGGCGATTAAATTCTTTTTGTTTTATGCTCCTTAAAATTTTGAGTTTTTGAAGCAAAAAGAGAAAATGATAGTACATTGATGGTTTGACCCCAAATCCATCAAGAAATAAGCTTTAAAGACTAAGTGCTTAATCATTGATGCATTGATAGGTCTTAAACAAGCTGTTAGAGTAAAATATGTGATATAAACATAAAGGAAAGCCAAATTGAAAGAGTTGTTAGTCTCTAGCAAAAATCTCAGTGAGAATGGCAGAAATGTAATAACCGGTCATACTCAAGCCTTATAGCCGTTGATCACCCAAAAATATAATAAAGCAAATAACAAGCGTTAGGATTCTAGACACTGTGAGTTTTTATGCGGCTTAATCATTTGGGTATTCATAAGCATGAATATCTCACTTGCTTTTAGAGCAAACCCAAAGTCATTAAACTTGATCACTGCTGTACTTCGTACAATCCAAATTACTGAGTTGAGCAAAATCCGCTGTTAGTCATACATCTGTTTCTCCCTTGCGCGCGTCTCATTACCATTAAGAAACGGACCCCAGAGGATACAATGTATGTAAGCCGATAGATGGACTCGTGCATATTCACTCACGATGCATTGCTCAAAAGTTCTAAAATCTTCAAAATTTTGATCAACACTATAATGATTTAAGTCAAGTTGGGGTGATTTGGCAAAAATCAAATTAAACTTGAACCGGGATCAGAGGCTGATAGTTTCTGATATTCTGTGCGCTAATTGAACCATTAATCATTTCACAAAAATGCTTGAAGGCTTGTTATAAGATTTAGGTGGACAACAATATCAATGACCTACTTAACGCCAGCCGTAATATCGCTGAAATATAAAATTGAGATGAAAGGGCAATTCAATCAATGTGATTCTCTGCTCAAACTCAACAACAATTCAAAATATTTACTGCTTTTGAAAAATCATAAAACACAAAAATATGTTTTTATTCTATGTTTTTCATTTTCGGATGTCTCTTTTGTAAATATTTTACATTTTTAATAAGAACAATTAGATTTAACTTATTCGATTGCTACGGACAACAAAACGGTGCACTAACATTAGTTATTATTTAAATTCTTTTAAGTTATATGTTTCAAAACGTGAAACGCATTAAGGTATTTGATTATCGAAATAAAGGACCTCGGTAATTCATTTTAAGTTAAAATTGCCTAATGTAAATATTTAATTCATTAATTTAAAGTATTCAATTAGTTTATTAATTAGTTTTTTCATTTAAAATTAAATAAAAGGTACTCCGTTAATTATGAATAATGAATTAGGTCATTTTAATGAATTACATTCTAATTCGTTACCCTAATTCGCTTCCGCCACTCTGTAACGAATGACACTCAATTCGTTGCATATTTACCGAACTAGACAAGAATAGAATCTATTTCGCTATGACACGTGTTAAATTAACCTAACAAATCACCTGATTCGTTAGTTCAAAATTCAAATGAATCAGCTGATTCGTTACATTGGGAAATGCCTTGAGTAAGACTATATAGGACGGTGTGCATACAAACCACCTCACTATTCACTATCATCTTCTTTCCTTTTTACTGTTACTCTGCAAAAATTTTCCATAATCTTCGACCTTCGAATTTCAGTGTTTTGATTATACCTTTGAGATCCTAAGGTATAGACGATCATATCTTTGTGATTTTCGTCAAATATGATAACGATTTGATAGGTTAATTGTGCAATGTTATTATCGAGTTTTTGAGGTTTATATAAACCTTAATCTATATGCTTTATATCATGTTGTGTACCACTAATTTGATACCATTGTAATCGGAATGTGTTTCCGAGATCCATTATGGTCATTTTTTGGCTTCATTTTGATGATTATGGTTGTATCAGTTTCCGATTGCAAATTTGACTTTTGAAGTTCTTGGTTAATTTTTACCTTGAATAATTAAGTCAAAGATTAAGCTTACTTTGGCCATTCGTTATGCTTAACGAATTGGAACTAATTCGTGTCCAATTCGTTATGAAATTTTGAATGAATTAGAGTAGCGAATCATGTTTCTAATGAATCAGATTTGTATTCTTTATTTATAACGAACTAGATGTTAGTTCGTTAATCTTTCCCAGTAATTCGCAAGTTCTTAATTCGTTATTTATTTACTTGATAACGAAACAGATGATTTGTTATAATAATGTAACGAATCAGTCTGTTTTAACGAATGACATTTTAATTTAGTTAATTAAATATTTTAAATTGATAATTTTCAAAATTTACAAAGTTATATTTATATAATTTTGAATATTACTGATTCTCAACATTGTTTATTTAGAACTATGGCTGATAACATGGACCAAGATCCACCGGTTGTTGATCAACGACAACAGCAACAACAACAAGATATACCGTTACTGCCGTACGACAAAAGGCATAATGTTTGTGCCTTAGCCGGTACAAACTTTGCAGACGAAGCTTTATTTGGGGATTTACTAGCTTTTCTGAGACGTTCGGTGATTCATTTTGCTGTAACCGCAAGGCCAAAAGTCTATCTGAGTATTTTTAGACAATTTTGGAATACCACTCATTATGTTGAAGCCGACAACCACACTACCGCTACGATCAATAGAATAACTATCACTGTGGATACCGATGTGATTAGACGTGTTCTTCGTTTTGGGGACAACATTGACAATCCGTGTGAATTCGACAAGGGATTGATCAAGGGTTTGTTTAGACGGTTTCTATGAAGGTAACATTGATGATTCGATGCACAACAAGAATGGTTTATGCCCGAACTACAATTATTTATTACATGTACTGATCCATTGCTTGGGAGGTCGTAAGGGTGGTTTTGATGAATACCGAATCATGTTACAATTGGCATTTGTTGCATTGATTCTCCACAAGCCGTTCAACTTTTCAGAGATGATTTTTTATCATCTTATAGAATAGTGTCTTCAAACGATTCAAAGAAAGAAGTTATTAATGTATCCATGATTCTTCCAGTTAACTATTCAAGACTTGATTCCAAACTTGGTCATCGATCAAACATTGGTGGACGATGTTCTTCCACTTGATCATATGGCGGCTGATACTGTTCGACGTATGAAGATTTACAGGAAGGATTCTCTTCCGACCAAACGTTTGATTGGTCATCTGGTAAATCCAGAGTATGTATGTCTTGACAATGATCGCTGGATCCTTGACGATTCAGATTCTGAGCATGAGGAGGGACCAAGTGGGAATGATGGTGGTGATGATGGTGGTGATGGTGGTAATGGTGGTGATGGAGATGCTGCTATCATTGAACAACAAGCAGCGGTTGAAGCGGCTTTAGATGCTACAATTGCCGCTCAACGTAAGAGATAGGGTAAAGAGTTGGCCACTGAAGGATCGTCTAAGCGAAGAGTGTTGGCTGGTGCTGGCGTTTCTTTTGGAGTTCAGCCTTCAAAGTCGTCCGTTTCTCAAAGACCGGTGGTGCCGCTTACTACTAGCACCCCAGAACTCACTTTGACGACCATGCTTACGTCCGATCCTAGGCTTGGTATGATTCCTCAAACTGTTTTATCTCCTATACCAAGGCCTACGACTGCTACATCGGTGGTTTATCCTACACCGACTACGTTGCCTCTACAACTAATGGACTTCTCATTCTTGAGGCTTAACCGACCTCAAGGTCCTGTTCAACCTATTCCAGCTTCGTTACTTGCCATGACGCATGATCAACAAATGAATATGGTTCTGAGTCTACTTCATTTATATGAAAATCAAATGTCTGCTGATCTTATGACTCAAGAACGAATGCTGGATAATCAACGAAGGCTGATGGGATATATATCTTATTGTTAGAAGGAAACAAAAGATCTTCGTGAGATTGTTAAGTCTCAAGGGTTAAGATCAAAGAGCAGGAGGATCTCATATTACAGTTAACATGTAAGGATGAAGAACTTAAAAAGATCAAGAATGATGAAGAAGATCCGAATGAGTCTGGTGCACGTGGTGAGCCTAAACAATCTCATGGTTCATCCTCAGGTGCAGGTACAAGTGCTACTGATTACTCTGGCAAGAAAATTATTGTGTATTACGACTATACAGCTGCCAAACCAATTGAGATGATTGAAGCTAACACTGTCATCTTTGTGGATGGATCGGGATTGGTTAGAAGTATTGTGAATCGGGATGAGATCGAAGAGGGGCAGTTTGTGGAAAAGTCCCTAACACGAGAGCAGATTTCGTTACTGCTTGGCTTAAATGATGATCAATTGACCGTGTTAGAAGCTGAGCCCGATGTCGAGGTCGAGAACGATGAAGAGATCTTAAATGATCCGATCATTCGAATGAATACCGCCTTTATTTATGAAGATGAGGAGGTTGAGGTTGAAGATATTACAGCTGATGAATACACTGATCTGTTTCAACACACCATTGTTGATCAGGGTGCTCCAGTATTTAATGAGAAAACGTTTAAAGCAGCTGAGGATAATTTGGATAAGTTATCAAAGGGTAAAAGTGTGGTTGATATGAGATTCGATTCGATTGAAAACCCGACCGATGCTGATATTGAAAGATGGTTTGGTTATCGAAGCAAGAAATCTCGTAAAATTATTGAGGCTTATCGGTATGTGGATCAGGAGCAGAAGGATGAAGCTGTTGCTCGTGCCAAAGCCAATCAAGTGACTTCATTCAAGAACGTGTCAAAGGTTCAAGGTGATATTATCTCATGGTTATTTGATTCTGATTTGAAAGTATGTATTGTTAAATGGGAGAAAGGGATCCAATATTATGAGAAGATAACGGATGTTCTCACACTACCGCGTTGGGATGTTCGAATCCTCGCGTGTCATCCATTTATCAACCATGGGAGTGATCGGATAGCAGATTGGTTCTATCAACATTTGTTATTCGAAGTCAACCATGAATTTAAGTTTCTTAAGCCACAGGTCCCTAATCGCAAGCGTATTAATGAGATTGATCCAAGGACGGACTGGAGAAAATTGCTCCTTAAAGTAAAGCCGCCAAAGACCATGAAGCGTGTGCCAGTGAAGACGTTGAATCAATATATGTATTTATCATTCAACCGCTGGTATTACGATAACCAAACTGGCGAGGCCGTCATTGTCTTGGGTAAAGGTTTAAAAACAAAGCTGATAAAGATCATCGATCCAATGTGGCTTGTGAACTTAACTGAGACCGACAATGATGTGCTACATAAGAATAAGATATTGTTCGAGCGCAATGAAGACTATGATCTGGCTATGCAGTTCCAACGCGTTGTGCATGTATGCTATGAGAATGGGATTCATAGTTGCATAGATTGGCCGTCCAAGCGCTTCAAGTAAAGTAAAAGACAAAGAGTTCAAGATGAGAGGGTGTCTGTTAGTACACGGTTTTGCATCTCGAGTCTTTATATCTATCGTTAATGTATCTTTTGTTTTATTTATGTAATAAATATTGAGTTATTTCTCTAGTTCGTTAAGTTTAGCATTTAGTTCGTTAAGGATGTTTAACGAACTAGACCAAAGTTAAGTTCCCTCCTGATTCGTTAAGGATGTTTAACGAATCAGGGGGTGATTCGTTAAGTTAATCATATTTTTATGTATGTAACGAAGTGGAAGCTAGTTCGTTACGGAATGTGTAACGAACTAAATCCATCTTCTGTTTATAGAGGTGTTCACCTCTGTTAATTTAAGTTTGGAGTTTACATTATCAAACCTCTATCGAATTACTCTATCAAGCTTCAATCTAATATGATACATACACATACCTACAATTAATATAAAATATAACATATAATCAAGTGTCATCATGAACTAGATCCGTAATCGTGTTAATTATATATATCAGATCTGAGATCTGAGGTTTAGTTTAACGCATTCACATTGATGCGTTGAGTGCTTATAAAATATTATATGGGAGATTTAGCTTTCGCACAAGATCGTGTTTTAAATTTATAAAAGTGATTTCTACTAAGACTAAACACACACAAAATAGGTAAGTGTACCTATGTATATGTAGAAAATTATTGGTAAGAACCAAGTATCGATCCATGGACACAAATGTTTCTAATAATAAGTCTTCGTTTTAGTTCAATCGGAGAGTTTTAATCATTTTGGGTTTGATTTTTAAACTTTAATAAAAATACTTATATATAATATATATAGGTGACTAGAAGAGAAATTCTAAATGAGTAAATCAATTATATGAAGGTTACCATCTAAGATCAAGAATCCACTCCATTCTTTCTTCATGATTAATAAATAAACATGTGATAAACTTGCCCTAATAATATATGACAGAATTGTCCCTCATTTCTAAGTGAACATATTCTAGGACATAAAATAAAGTAGCACGCATATTTTCAAGTCCACCCTTGCTTAATCTCATACTACCACGAGAATGTCAATTTAAATATGCAAGCAGTTTAGTAAAGTAGAAAGATTACGATTGACTTTGATTTCTCAAATACCAATCCTAACAACTTCAGGTGGTTATAGTTTAGTCACACAACCTCCCCTCAGTTGATTTAATTAGGTTATAATTGCACATTCCTTTACCATGTGATTTCTTTAACTAGCATGATAACCTAAGCAATCGTGTTAACAATGTTATTTTAGAATTATCAAAACTAGAGTGATAGATCGTAGCTTATATCTCCTCATTTCTAAGTACAATATAAGGATCCATGTTTGATCTTGAATAAGTTATCAAAGTATTCTTTTTTCCATTTCTAGTCTCCAAGAACATGAGTGAATCATGAATGATTGTTAATCATCAACCTTGATGTATTGAGTTAAAGTGATAAAACATTTCTCATCAAAGGATAATTGCAAAATAACCATGTAGTTTACCAAACTAAATCACATATTCAACATAATAATCAAGTAAAACAAAACTTCTTCATAAAAGTTAGATGGTAAATGGAGTTTAGCTCATAATAAGCATGGTTATGAACATCAAAGGAGATGAAGGTAACAAACACATGATCAAACTGGAACAATCTAACCAAATGTTGGATGAATCTTTCCTCTTAAATGGTGATGGATGATAATGATGATGATAGCCTTCAAGCCTTCAAACTCTCCACAAGATCTTCAATAGGAGTGCAATGTGGGTGTTTTTATAAGTGAAACCCGTATAGAATGTTTTCCTCAAGCACATCAAATGAGTAGAACATGCTCCTCTATTTATAAGCTGTCTAGGCAACTAAGCATGGCCCCATGCTCCATGAGGCACCCAGGTGGCCATTCGCATTAAATGCTCTGTCAGATCATACATGATGACTCACCATGAGGGCGTGATTCATGAAGCCTTGCCTAGCAATACACCTAAACCGACATGGCCGGAGAAGGGAAAGCAAAGAAACAAGGGGAGTATGTTTTAAACAAGCTATAATAACAAGCTTTAATTAACAAGAATTAGTGACAAACAACAATTAGAAGTAGTTTAACCTTGAGAAGTCATACTATCAAGGGTTTGAAGAAATAATACTTAGATATAGACTGGGGAGAGTTTGAGGCGAATCAGCAAACCAAAATGGGATGCATTGGTCTTGTTTATATACGGAAAAAGTGAAGCTTTAGCCATTATGTTGCTTTTGAGAAGTTTCATGCATTTGGATTTGTTAAAATGGTCAAACAAGGTGGATGGTGGTGGAAAAAAAGTAAGGGTTATCCATTAGTTTAAAACACCCCTTTTGCTTTAGTTGTGTGGAGATTTGGGTCCCTAAAGTTCGTTTTATGTCGTTTTTAATAATAAAAGGGTGTTTTAAGGCACTATAAAGGGTGTTTTCTTTATCCGACAATTGTGAAACATAAATGAAACATAAAAACCAACATTTATTAATAACGAAGGATCCGAGAGACAAAATGGGTCAGGTTTCTGATTCAAATACAAATACAAGTTAAACTGAAAATGACGAATGTCACAGTCTTCCTTACTTTAGGAAATTTCATCCCGAAATTAGAAAGAATCCGTAATAAACAAATGCAGGTACTTTTCCTTCATAGCGTCTTCTCGTTCCTAAGTAAATTCAGCGCCACGCCGTGATCCCAACATACTTTAACTAAACGGATGAGGTTACGTTTGGTTCGTTTCTCATTGTGATTCATGATTTCAATGGGTTTTTCGATTATTTGTGTTAGTACACGGTTTTGCGTCTCGAGTCTTTGTAATTATTGTTTTGTATTTATCATTTATTTTAATGTAAAAGTTATTTATATTAAGCTAGTTCGTTAAGAATAGTCTAGTTCGTTAAGTATGTTTAACGAACTAGATATTAAGTTAAGTTCTCCCTCTAATTCGTTTAGGATGTTTAACGAATTAGAGGGCAGTTCGTTAGTTTTTTTAATGTATTGTAATGTAACGAAGCAGGAGTCTAGTTCCTTACGGAATGTGTAACGAACTAGACCTGTCTTCTATATATAGAGGTGTTATCCTTTGTTTAATTTAAGTTTTGAGTTTAACGTATTGAATTGCTATCCAAGTTTCCTCTCAATCAAAGCTTCATTTAATTAATCTATTCCATAATATATATACACCTATATACAACTAATACTAATATATACATAACATATAATCGATAAGAGCAATGATGAACTAGATCCATTAATCATTTATTAGATCTTAGATCTGAGATCTGTATGTGTTTTAACAAGTGGTATCAGAGCTTTCGGGGATTCGATTGCTCTTGATTCGGTTAATTAAAGTATAATAAGTATTAATTTGGTGTTATTTAGTTTTAGATTGAATTTGTTTGAATTCAATGTTGAATTGATTGATTTTGGATTGAATTGAGTTGGATTGGTGTTTGTTAAGGTATCGGGAAGGATTAGTGGACTGAGATTGAGAATTGGATTGGATTTGTATTGGTTTGGTTTGGATCTAAGTTTGGCCGAAACAGGGTATTGTTTTTAGTGCAATTGGATTCGTGTTAGGGTAAATTGGTTTACAGAAAGTTTAGATTTGGATTCGCGATGATGTTGCGAGTAATTTGATAGGTTATTTGGACAATTTGGTGTAGTATTGGACGCGTATTACAGATTTGATTTTGGTTGTTCGTGTTCTTGGTTTTCTAGAAATCTGGAAAAAGATGATGAAGATTTGAAGATCTTCGTCATCTTTTGAAGATTCGTTATATCTTTAACGTGATTCGTGAATTTTAATTAACTCGTCACACAATTCGTTACTTAGTTCGTTGTTTGTCTGATTCGTATTCTCTAATTCGTCATGCACGTGGTTGATTCATTAACCTCAAATCTAACAAACTTTTGCCACGCGGAAAATGTTGTCAGAGTTTGTTATAACCATTTTAACAAACTAATTCGTTATAGTTGATTCGTTATCAACTGTAGCAATTTCATTATCTTAATTAGTTACTTTGACAGAGATTCGTTACCTAATTCGTGAAGTTGATATCGTGATTCATTAAGATTTCACTTAGTGATTCGTTACTTGATTCATTAAGTAACTTAGTGATTCTCTACCTTGATTTGCTACTTTGAATTTGGTTCCGTTAACCTGATTCGTTAAACTATTCATCAAACTACTTCGTCAATTTGACCTGATTCGTTGACTTAGTTCATTTGATATTATTCCTGATTCGTTACTAAGATAACTTTCAATTCGTTATCCTTGATTCGTTCTAAATATTGTTCACAATTCATTAACATTACTTTTCACAGTTCGTTTAAATTATTTTCAAATTTAACCCTTGAAGTTTGCTTGTCCTGTTACTTATCCAGATGGCTGGTTTTTACACGTTAGCTTCTCAAAACGCACTTATGCAACATATATTGCAGTTGGATACTGAGATTGGGTCTCATTCAAAGTGTCATCGGTTGATGAAATTTAGCGACTTTGCTAAATGGGAACCTTGTTTCCGTGCTCATCTTGGTTCTGTTCATCCCGACTGTTCATATTATCTTGATGAGGTGTATACGGTACCGATGATCGGAGATGAAACAACTGGATTCACACCTAAAGGCATCTCACAATACACTCAGAAAGAAAAGAAAGCTTTGGAAATTGAGACAAAATCATACTCGACTCTTACAATGGCGTTACCTGAAAACATATTTCATCAAGTTGGTAGCATCAAGATTTGTGCTTCGTTGTTTCAACACATTCGTATGAGGAGTACGGGTAATACTGCAGAAAGTAAGAAGGTGATGTTAAAGTTTCAATTTAGAAATTTTAACTTACTTAAATGTGAGACTGTCGAAGAGATGACAACAAGGTTTAACCATCTGATAGCCGAAATGGACAAGATGAAGTTGGAACCTTCTGAAACTGATAAGATAGATACCATCAAGAGTGCATTACCGAGTTCTGTCTCAACTTTCTTAATGGTGTTGAAAGAAAATAATTATTTCAGTAATGAAGATTTGACTGCGACTGAGTTCATGCAAAAGATCGAAGCTCGTGAATATGATCTTAGGTGTCAAAAGTCTTCAAAAGATAACCAAGGTCCAACTTTTTATGGTGGGAGTATGCCCTTGAGTTCAACAGTTTCTCCAATCACTGCATTTCTTACACAAAATTCAAGTGATAATGCAACAACTATCTATAGTGATCTATGTGCATGTTTCTACACTGCTGGTAGTTCTGGGTCACCTGGTGCTTCTGGATCTTCTGGAGGGTCTGAAAATTCAGCTACTGCAAATCAATTCTCAGCACAACTAAATGTGAACATGAAGGAGGCTGAACAAAACTTTGCCTTCTTGTCCGCCTTCATGACTTCTTATGAGAATTTGGTTGGTAGTAAAATTGCCACAAGTGAATTAACAGATAAAGATTATAACCAAGTCGATCTTGATGATTTGGAACTCATGGACTTGAAATGGAATATGGAAATGATCTTCAGAAAGGTGAAAAAGTTTATGCAAAAAACTGGCAAAGATCTTCCTTCATTAAACAAGCAGTTGGGGTTTGATAAATTGAAAGTTAAGTGTTATAATTGCCAAGAATTTGGACATTTTGCCAAAGAATGTGATAAACCAAAAAAGGAGTATACTGGTCCTAGAAATCAAGATCGAAGTTCAGCTGGGAAAAATGGGAATGATGCTGTTAAGTCTTCTAGTACCAAACCAACTTCTTCTGTTTCACAAGCTATGCTGTCCAACATGGATGGAACTGATTGGTCACAAAGATTGCCGTGTAATGAAAATCAAGCTAATCTGGCTATGTTCGGGTTAAATGAAAATTGCCTAGATGCAAGTGGGAGTGAGCTATCTTCTGACAATGATACTGAGTATGATTATGACAATTCGTGTGAAAAGCTTCCAACTACTTTTGCTTGCATGGCCAAAATCAATGAGGTTAGTTCTTCTGTTCCTTGAGTTGATTGTGAGAAAAACAAGCCTAAGTTAGAATCTTTGAAAAATCAGAATGATTGTTTAGTGAACGAAATTGCTTCACTTAAGGATACTTATGGACAATCTTTAGAATCTTAAATGAGATCTAGGGAGAAAATTGAAGCATTGTCGATAAGTAATCATGATCTCAAAGCGGAGTTATCTGTTAAAATGACGATTAACGATAAAAAATTTCAAGAAATCTTGAAACATCGTTCTAAGATAACCAAGCTTGAGAATGAAGTTCTTGAGTTGAATAACAAATTGGGCAAGTTTAGAAATTCATCATTTTTGCTAAATGAGATAATCGAAGTATCTGGTAAGCAAAAAGATTCTAAAAAGGGTATAGGTTTTGTTGAAATACCACCACCGTTTTACAATGATTACACAACAAATCCTTTTGCAAGAAAAGAAGAATATGTGATTGTGAAAGAAGCTGTTGTTTCAGAAAAACCTAAACCAGTTAAAATTGATCATGTTAAAGTCCAAACTTCAATTCAAAAACCTCATGTTGAAAGCAACAAAGTTTTTATTGAGAATGTTGATAAAGTCATCATTGAGGATGTGTTTGAACCCAAAGTGATACACAACACCAGAACATTCCAAGTTCTAATCACAATTTATGTGAACCTCATGAATTTGAGGAGGCTGTGTATGGTTCACACATGGCCCAAGTGAGAAAGGATGAACAAGTTAAGGTTACACCGGTGAAGGCTAAGAAATCAGAAAAACCTAAAATTTCTGATGAGGGTTTGATGCGTTTTATCAATCCTACTGTTTCCAAGCAGTCAACTTGTCGTGTGTTTAAGTTAAAAGGGTTGGGCACGATGTTCGCTGAGAAAGACATTCCAATTAGTATTATCAAACATGAACTGATTGAAAGTGTGTTTCATAATGAAACTTCAAAATTACAAGACCTTGAACGTCAGTATGCTTGTGCCAAAACATCAAATACATCAGACCCATTGATTAGAGCTAAACAAGTATTAAAAAATGCTAAGAAAGTTCAGTTTGTGAAATCTACTGGAACTGACACGTTTCAAAGTTTTTCAAACTGCTCTAATCTTGACTTTTATCTGAAAAAGAAGTCGGTGTCGTCTGATGATTTGGCTAAGAATGTGAGTCATCACCCTTTTATGGCATCTGTTTTTGCTAAACCTCAAAATGATCGTGTGGACATGCGAAGTTGCTTTCTTTGTGGCCAACAAGTTCATGTTGTGAGAAACTGTGGACAGAAGAAATCTCAGAATCTTCATCCGTTTATCAAGGACCAATCGAAACCGGTTCATGTGATAAAGGAGACTTTGAAGCGACCTTTGTCATGTGATGATGATACTCACATCATGTTTTCAAATGTGAATCCACGTAAGGTAATTCATGTGAATGAAACTTATGGTCAAGTTAAACCAAAGTTTGTTCCAACTGAGCCAATCTGCAAGAACGTGAACTCAAATGTCGTTCAAGCGGCCTATCTGAGGCGAAAGTCTAAATGGCCTGTAACTTATTCTCAAGTTTCTAAACAACAATTGAATTCGACCAAATTTGATTCTTCTAATGAAACTCAAAGGGTGCCAAGACTGAGGCAGGGGCTACCTTTTTAAACTAATCATTTTTACTTTGTGTGTAGGGTACATCCAAGACCGTGTCTGGTGAGAACTGGATCATGGATAGTGGATGTTCTCGTCATATTACAGGAAATCTCGACCTCTTAACAAATGTGAGAAATATTTGTAACGATTCCGGCAAATTCAGGTATACCCTAGCCGGTATATACTATTTACTTGTCATTTAAATATTGATTATATGAGTTATAGTACGTATATACGAGTATATATGATTCATAGTACGAATCATACTCGATTATATAGTGAATCGTATTGGAATTACAATTAACCAATGAACGATTATTGAAACCCGAACGAATCGGGAATTACATTATAGACGAAGTATATAATGTTTAGTGATATTTATGAAGTATTAATGCTTCGGGATAAGTAAATTATAACACAGAAAAAGGATTTCGATTTAATGGTACGTCGGTACGCTAAACGAAACCTTTAACACCAAACCAAGCAAGAGACGATCAATCAAGCCGAAAAAGATGCGTAATTATTAATAATATGATGTTTTAATGTCATGGGTTAAGTTTTTAAAGTTTTTAAATCAGTTTTATATAAATTTTATGTTAACCCGAAAAACAACCATTTTTGGCCCGTTTTAAGCCGAATTACGAGTTTAAACGAGAAACGAACTGAACCAGATTATCCACAACATTATCCGGATTGTGTAATCCAAATATGTGGCTATGGTTTGAGATGTGGGCCCCCCCCCACACCACCATATGGCCGGCCACCCTCCTCCCATTACACTTTCATTTTTTTTTTTTTTTCACATCCATTCTCCCAAAATCCTCTCTAACTCTTCATCCTCCATCCAAAATCCAAGCTTTTAAGCAAAATCCTAAGGTAAAAACTTGATTCTAATGGTTGATTCTTGGTTTTGATTCTATAATATGGAGAAAAGGAGGTTTCATGTGAAAAATGGGTGAAAACCCGAGATGAAACCGATTCTCGTGTGATCAAAGGATGTATACAAGTTATACAAAGGATTTTGATCCAAGTAATTAGTTAAAAGAGTTTAGAATGAAATTTTACGGTTAAAATCTTGTGAAAATGAGTTTTCATGTGAAAGACGGGTGAAAACCCGAGATGAAACCGACTCTTGCATGATCAAGAGATGTATACATGTTATACAAGGGATCTTGGTCCAAGAAAGGAGTAAAAAGAGTCGAGAACGGATTTTTACGGTCAAAATCGTTGTTTTGATGTTTTAACCGACACTAGGAAAGAAATGGCTTGATTGTGGATATAACTTGCTTGGTGTGGTGTTGATGTGCTTGTAAGTGTTGTATCTAGCGGCTAGCAAAGGCTAGAAACCGAGATCCTTGCGATCTAAAGCTAGAAAACACAAAATAGTTCGGTTTTCGTGTGTATATGAATTATGGACAGATTGTTGTGTGCTTAGAGTTGGGTCACAAAATTTCACATAGATGATCTACACATGAAAATAAGAGATCTGTGAATTTTTGGTAATTTTTGGATAAAAGATGAATATTTGGTGAATTTAATGCTCGGTTTTGGCCAAAAATAGTGAAAAATAGAAAAACATGATGAAAAATTCCGGAAAATTGAAGATAGGCTTTTTATAACATATAAAAGTCACCCACAAAATTTGAGCTCAGTTGGAAAAGTCTAAGTAGGCTTTTCGGTGAAACGAGTTCTAGGGCTTTCTAGCTCGGTTTTGGGTGAAAATGGCTTGAAAAATAAGTTTTAAATTCTGGAAAAATTCCAGGAAGTTATGAGGGTGATAGAGATCATCCCAGAAAATTTTGGGATTTTTCTAAAGTGTTTTGGTATTTTTGACATATTTAGTGTTTTAATAAGATTTAAAAATAGATAAATAAATGTAAATATAGGAAAATAAATCTGGAAAAATTCCAGGAAGTTATGAGAATGATAGAGATCATCCCAGAAAAATTTGGGATTTTTCTAAAGTGTTTTGGTATTTTTGATATATTTAGTGTTTTAATAAGATTTAAAAATAGATAAATAAATGTAAATATAGGAAAATAAATCTGGAAAAAATTCCAGAAAGTTATGAGGATGACAAGGATCATTCCAGAAAAAATTGGGATTTTTCTAAAGTGTTTTGGTATTTTTGATATATTTAGTGTTTTAATAAGATTTAAAAATAGATAAATAAATGTAAATATAAGAAAATAAATCTGGAAAATTTTTACAAAATTCCTTACTGTCAAATTAAGTTTTGTGCAAAATTTCAAGACCCGAGACTAATCGGGTAATTATTTGTGCTAAAAGAACATAAAAACAAGTTTTTAAAGCTTAAAACGTGTAAACCGGCAAAGTTCGCATAAGCGAGCTGACTGGTACATGAAAACTCTAAAAATGGACTATTTCATAAATCTAAGTAAATTAAGTAAAAATAAATCATCCGAAAATAATTCGGATGATTTGGGTAATTTTACCCGATTTTACCGTTTCCGGCACCGAAATGACGGAAACTGGCCCCACGGCCAAACGGGGTGTCAAACCGAGCTATAATTTCATCACCTTAACTAAATTGACTGTCAAACTCTAAGCAATGTCACAATCTGAGTCCTTAGAAGTGTCACGGGGTTAACATTGTCCCCGAATCGAGTACAGTACTGGGTTAACAATGTTCCCAGATGTACCGATTGATACGTATTTAAGTTATGGGAATTATATAGTAACGACTAGATATTATATTACAGATCCAGGCACGTAGCTGTTCCTTATATTACTCACCGACTCACAAAAAGGTGAGTTTTCACGAGCCCCTTTTAATGAATTGTTTTAATTATATTTTCCCGGGGCGGAAAACATGTCTTATTTAAAGTATTTAAGTACATACCGATCGTATGGAAATACTTGTACATTTATATATATATGGTCTGATGCACAGAATATATAAAATGTTTATCATGTGTTATTGTTCTGGGGTAACATAGTTCCCAGGGGTTATTATTGTTCTGGGGTAACATAGTTCCCAGGGGTTATTATTGTTCTGGGGTAACATAGTTCCCAGAGGTTGTTATTGTTCTGGGGTAACATAGTTCCCAGAGGTTGTGATTGTTCTGGGGTAACATAGTTCCCAGGGGTATTTATTGTTCTGGGGTAACATAGTTCCCAGGGGTTATTATTGTTCTGGGGTAACATAGTTCCCAGCATGATTATATTGTTAATAAATGATTATTAAAATGATTTGTCAGTGTTTATTTAAATTAGTGAAACTCACCAACTATTCGTAGTTGACCCGTTTTCTTTACATGTTTTCTAGGTATGCCCAAGTTGGATTGATTGATGTGTGCTTAACTATCTGTGCTACCTGTTGGAAGCTTGCTGCTCTATGTTTTGTAATGAATTTATTAATGTCTTATCGGTAAAATATGTGTGTAACACCTAGACAGTAATGAAACTCGCAACAATGTAATATGTTATAAATTAATGTAGTGGTATTTTCTTTATAAGCAATGCTGTTGATATCAGATGTGTCTGTTGCATCCCGTGTACGTTTCCGCTGCGGTTACGGGGTGTTACAATATTCAAGGGGGTTATGTGACTTTTGCCAGGAATTCTGGGGGTATGATAACACAAGAAGGTGAAGTTTCAAATGGTCATATCACGTTTGAGAAGGTCAATTACTGTGACAAGCTTGATCATAACTTATTGTGTCACAAATCTGTGACAAGAAGTTCACTACAATATTTACTGATAAAGAATGTTGGATTCTGAAACCGGGATACGTTATTCCTGAGGACATGGTTTTCATGAGATCACCTCGATCGAATGATATTTATGTCTTAAATATGAGTTCAAAAGTATCAACATCTATCGAACATGTTTTGTCTCAAAAGCAAATGAGAATGACTCTATTCTATGGCATCGTAGAATGGGTCACATTCATGTTCGGAAGATGAATTATTTAATGGCAAATGACTTGGTCGACAGTGTTTTTTTCAAAGAACTTTAAATTATCTGATCACTGTGTTGTTTGCAAGAAAGGCAAACAGAAGAAAAAGTCACACCCATCTAAGTTAATGAATTCCATTGATATGTTGGGTTTTAACAAGATTATCAAAGTGATAAAATCCCTATTTTACCAAAAACGCAGCGGATATAAAAGTTTTAAATCTTGTTAATATGATATGTATAAAACCAATTTTAAACATGCAAAACCCAAACCCGGATCCAAATACGAATTACACACTATCAAATACATACATGTCACTATAAGTCCATGCATGTTACTACTACCTTTCAATATGTCAAAACCGGGTGAAAGAGACGATGATTGAAAGGTAAGAACTTGAATATGGAAGCTCCTCAAGCTAGCATACCCCAAGCTTCAACAACACACCACTTCTAGCTAGGATTTGCACTTGAAATTTTCTTCTTCTTTTCTTATGTTGGATGAAAATACCCAAGAGAGGAAGAGAGAAAAGTTTACTTGGAAATTATGTGTGTTATGAAAGAATGAAAGAGAAAGACTTGGTTTTATTCAAAGGCATCTTTCTCTCCACCAATAATAACCATTGCATGTCTCCACTCACCTTGCATGTCTCCACTCAAACATATAATAATATTACATTTGAAAGAGTATTATTCCTTTTCCTTTTTTTTATAAAGTTTTATATATATATATATATATATATATATATATATATACTTATAAGTTTATAACTTATAACTTATAAAACTTATTATATGTTAAGATACATGCTTGGTTATTATTATTCACATATTGTTATTCAACCAACTTAAATAACACTATGTAATGTTCTCTCATAAAACATAAATCATCCATATGATTTGTTTATTACATAAGTACATTTTATTTAGAAACCTCTTTCCAAATAACTCAAGTGTTAATATTCATTTGTTATGATCACATCATATGTAAACGAATATTATCAGTGTTTGTCTAGCTTGTTATTGGGTATGACCCGACTTGGATCATAACGTACTAGCCACATCAATTATAATATGTCTCTTGGGCAGACCAAGTCCAATAATCTCCCACTTGCACAAGATACATAGAAGATTGATGCAAGTAGCAAATACCGCCTAACTACGGTTTACTACCCCTAATACGCATGACGAAGTGCCATTCAATAACATCATCACTTTCAAGTCCCATACTTGAAAATGATTTAGATGAAACTATCATTTATCCTTTTGCCACAAATGTCATGTTAAATCCAGAGACACAGAGTGATCATTCTCTGTTGATTTAACTTGTCAGGCCTTAGACATTTAACTCTCAACGAATAAGAGGGACAAATCCCATATTGACTACATACGTCTCTCACTATCACCTTGTACTATACTTGAGCTTAGCCTTATGTACTGACATATTTCAGAGCAGCGAAGAACTAAGTCAAAGCATAATAGTCGATGAATATCAAGACCCAATATGTATCTCAGGTTGGAGAATACTATGAAGTTCGCCTTTACTCAATTTACTTATGATCACAAATCCCAAGGATTCCATGCAGTAAAATTGAGGGCGGGTCAGTCCAATATTTATCCCATAAATATCTACGAACCTTGGCAGCAAACCTTTGCTATATTCATACCTCATGAATATCTACCAATCCAAGTTCATAATAGTCTTACTTTCACATTTGTTCCCACAACTATGAATGACTACGGACGTTTAGAATAATACAAATTATTCACGGATTTAAACATACTAAAATGGAACATAACTTAAGAACATGACCATATGATTGAGTTAAAATAAAATTGTTCCAATATCCAAATACAAATTTTGATCAAATCCAATCACTAGAATATCGAAGTCCTAAGGCTCAAGTATGACTCTCATGCTTCGGCCTTTCAAGGAGTTTCGTGAGTGGGTCCGCAATGTTTTGATCAGTGTGAACTTTGCGAATACATATCTTTCCTTTTTCAACTTCATCCCTTATGTAGTTGAATCTCCACTCAATGTGCCTCGTCTTTTGATGAGCACGAGGTTCTTTGATTTGAGCAATCGCACCCTCGTTTTCACAAAAGATCTCTAGAGGGTCCTGAATGGTACGAACCACTCCTAGATCGGCAATGAACTTTCTAATCCATGCAGCTTCTTGAGCTGCCAGGGAGGCGGCGATGTATTCAGATTCAGTGGTGGATAAGGCTACCACATCTTGTTTTGCACTCTCCCATGAGACAGCACCACCATTGAGAACGAAAACATATCCCGATTGTGATCGAGAATCATCTCTATCAGTTTGGAAACTTGCATCAGTGTAACCCTTTACAACGAGTTCCTCCTCACCAGAGCCATATATTAGAAACATATCCTTAGTCCTTCAAAGGTATTTCAATATGCTCTTAACAGCCATCCAATGGCTAGTTCCCGGATTTTGTTGGTATCGACTTGTCATGCTCAAGGCGCATGACACATCCGGTCTAGTGCAAATCATGGCATACATGATGGATCCTATAGCAGATGCATATGGGATACCACTCATTTTGTCTTGCTCATCCTTTGAGCTTGGACATTGAGAAGCACTCAACATCGTTCCTCTTTGAATAGGTACCAAACCTTTCTTAGAGTTTTCCATCTTGAACCTTTTCAAGATCTTGTCTATGTATGCACTTTGATTCAAACCTATCAACCGCCTTGATCTATCCCTATAGATCCTTATTCCCAGAATATAGGCGGCTTCACCAAGATTCTTAATGGAAAAACAGCTTCCAAGCCAGGCTTTTACACCTTCCAAGGTTGGAATGTCATTTCCAAACAGTAATATGTCATCGACATATAATACCAGAAAGGTTATGATGCTCCCACTAGCTTTCTTATACACACAAGCTTCATCAGCGTTTTTGATGAATCCAAATTTCTTAACTTCATCATCAAAACGGTGATTCCAACTTCTAGATGCTTGTTTCAATCCATAGATTGATTTTTTCAACTTGCATACTTTGTTAGGATGTTGTGGATCGACAAAACCTTCAGGCTGAACCATATAAACATCTTCATTAAGATGCCCATTTAGAAAAGTTGTTTTGACATCCATTTGCCATATCTCATAGTCATAATATGCGGCTATGGCAAACAATATCCTAATAGACTTTAGCATCGCTACGGGCGAGAAAGTTTCATCATAATCAACCCCTTGAGTTTGAGTGAAACCCTTTGCTACAAGTATAGCTTTATAAGTATCCAAGTTTCCATGCATATCAGTTTTCTTCTTGAAAACCCACTTACTTCCAACGAGTTTGGAATTTAGAGGTGGAGCAACCAAGTCCCATACTTGATTGTCATGCATGGATTGCATCTCAACATTCATGGCTTTTAGCCTTTTATCACAATCAGATTGCGACATTGCATCTCGGTATGTGGTGGGTTCATCCGAATCTACCACGTAGCATCCATCCATGAAAAATCCATATCTCTCAGGTGGGGTGCTAACTCTTCCAGATTTGCGAATGTTTTGTGTGTTTTGATCAACCATTTGATCATCCTCAACAACCTCTTGTTGATTGCTAGCGTCAACCAAATGTGTATCGGCTTGTAGTTCTCGATCCTCTTCGAGTTCTACAGTTCTATCAGTTCCTTCCATAAGGAACCTTCTTTCCAAGAACTTAGCCTTTCGTGCTATAAACACTTTATGCTCGCTTGGATTGTAGAAATAATAACCCATCGAATCCGTGGGATATCCTACAAATATACACTTAGTGGATCGACTTTCAAGTTTGTCAGGGGTGTAGATCTTAACATAAGCCTCACAACCCCATACCTTTAAATATGAAAATTTTGGAGCCTTTCCATGCCATATTTCAAAAGGTGTCCTATCCACTTTCTTGGTTGGTGCCATATTTAAAATACGGGCAGCGGAGATCACAGCGAAACCCCAAAATGATAGAGGTAATGAGCTTCTAGCCATCATGGATCGAACCATGTCCAATAAAGTTCGATTCCTCCTCTCGGACACACCATTATGTTGTGGTGTTCCAGGTGGAGTAAGTTGTGAGACAATCCCACAACTCCTAAGATGTTCTAGAAACACATCATTGAGGTATTCACCTCCTCTATCAGAACGTAGTACTTTGATTGTTTTGTTGAGTTGATTTTGTACTTCATTTTGGAAGACTTTGAACATTTCAAAGGCCTCATTTTTGTGTCTTAACAAGAACACATACCCATAGCGACTATAATCATCGGTAAAGGTAATGAAGTATTTTTCACCATTTCTTGTCATTGTCCTAAAAGGTCCACATACATCCGAATGTATGATACCTAATAAGTTTTTCGCCCTCTCATTTGTTCCATTAAAGGGCTCTTTGGTCATCTTTCCCAATAAACAAGATTCACATTCATCAAATGAATCAACATTTGATTTCAAAAGACCATTCTTTCGAAGTGTATGAATACGATTCTTGTTTATGTGACCAAGACGACAATGCCAAAGAAAAGTATTACTCAAATCCATTTTGAGTCTTTTGGTGTTAGATTGGTACAACGAGTTATCAATGTATGAGTCATCATGAATTAATTCATAAATGCCATTAAACGGCATCGTTTTAAAATAAAAAACATTATCCATGAAAACATAAATACCATTATCAACAAACTTAAAGTCATAACCAGATTGTCTTAATACAGAAACAGAGATAATATTCCTAGTCAAACTAGGGGAATATAAAATGTTTTTCAAAATAATTTCCAAACAATTTGGAAGTTTTAAAACATAATCTCCTCGGGCTTGGACGTCAACCTTTGCTCCATTGCTCATGAAAAGACTTATATCTCCTTTCTTCACTTCATTTCTTCTTTTGAACCCCTGCAATGAATTGCATATATGAGTTCCACATCCGGTATCCAATACCCATACGTTAGAAGAAATAATATTAAGATCAATGTGAATCATGAAAGTTGTACCTGAGGTTTGCCCCGCATCCCTCTTAGCTTTCAACTCCTTGAGATAGGTCGGACAGTTTCTCATCCAATGACCTATCTCACCACAACCAAAGCACGGATCCTCAGCGCTAACCTTTAGCTTCTTTGGTTTTGGTTCCGCCTTTGCCTTTCCCTTGAACCCCTTCTTGACTTGCCCCTTGCCAACGGCAACCCTTGCCTTTGTTTCCGGGTGATGCCTTTTCTTTGAGCCACCCTCATTGATCGCAAGAACGGGTAAAACATTTTTACCCATGCCGGCTTCGGCTGTCTTAAGCATTGCGTGAAGCTCACCAATGCTTTTGTCCCATCCGTTCATGTTGTAGTTCATGACGAATGTCTCAAACTTTTTAGTTAAGCCATTTAGGATCAAATCCGTGGCTAACTCTTTTGAGACGGGACAGTTAAGCCGTTCAAGCCGATCAATGTGGCTCTTCATCTTAAGTACATAAGATTAAACATATTGGGTTTCTTCTATATGACATGCATGAAGCGCTCGAACCGTTTCGAATCGCTCAACCGAGCTTGAGTAAGGAACATTTCCTTAACCTGGGTAATCATGTCATACGCCCCATGATTCTCGAAATCCTTTTGGATCTCGGGAATCATTGTTCCCAACATGAGGCAAGAAACTTGCACCGAATCCTCGGTGTATTTTAACCAATTCGCGTAGGCATCTAAATCGTCAACGTTTGGTTCATCGGGAATAGGATCATCTAAAATATAAGACTTCTTTTCTTGCTAGAGAACAATTCTCAAGTTTCGATACCAATCCATGAAGTTGTTATAGTTTAGACGATCCTTATCCAAAATTGATCTTGGTGATAAGTTATGCACGGGTGGGATAATAGCGTTTGGTGCGTTGTTTGCGGCCATCTAAAAGAAATTTTAACAAAGTTCAAATTAGTATTTTCGATATTAATAAAATTTTAATCTTTAATACCCTTTAATGTCTCCAAGACAATTATTGATTAAAATCTAGAACCCAACGTTTCATTCAAATAATAGTTAAGTGACCTTTATCCTACTATTCAAATTAACAAGGTAGTCAACGTTTGACGATTGCAACCCTTTGCAACTTCTAGTTTTATGGGATCGGTTAAACATCATATGTTTAGTTGGTATGTTTAATCCCATCAACACCTTTAAACGCCATGTTAAGGTGATCCTATGTAACACCCCGTAACCGCAGCTGAAACGTAAACGGGATGCAACAGACACGTCTGATATCAACAGCATTGCTTATAAAAAAAACACCACTACATTAATTCACATCATATTACAATGTTCCAAGTTCAGTTATCGTCTAGGCGATAGCACATAAGTTTTACCAACAGTACATTAACATAATTAATACAAAAAGATCATTAAGCTTCCACAAAAAGCACGCATCGTTCAAGCATGTAGCAACTATTCCAGTTTGGTGGTACATAAAAAGCATGTAAAGAAAACGGGTCAATTACGAATAGTTGGTGAGTTTCACTAATTTAGATAAACAGTGACAAATCATTATAATAATCATATATTAGCGATGTAATTATGCTGAGCCCACAAGTGAAACCTCTGACTATCCACACACAACCCCGTGGCATACTCCGCCCACGAACCTGCCCCAAACCGCTATACCTAACATTACATAGCAAAAATATATATAACAACAAAATAGACATGTGCAACTGGCTGGGAAACATCAGCAAATCCATGCCGGACCAGTTGGGTTTGTCAGACCAATAGTACTATCCACACTCTACCGGCTTTCAGTTAATCACTCGTGTTCCGGGGCCTTAGAATGTTAGCAACTCAGACAATTACCATCATAGTACATTTCCGTACGATTCCCGTACAATAAAATATATATAAATCCACGCAAATCCATGCGTTCAGTATGTACTTAAACATTTCAGGAGTAACATGCTTCCGCCCCGGGAAAATATTTAAAAACAATTCAGAAAAAAGGGGCTCGTGAAACTCACCTTATCGTAAAGAAGTAGTTACACCGTACACAGCTACTAATCCGGATCTGTAATACGATCCCTAAGTTCGTTACTATACAATCATTATTAATATAACTTTAACCGTGTTAACCGGTACATCTGGGGACACCGTTAACCCAGTACTGTAACCGTTCCGGGGGCAATGTTAACCCAGAAACACTTCTCCGGACTCAGATTGTGATATCGTTTAGTGTTCAACAGTCAAAATTACCAATAGTTTGTTTTCCTCGTTTTGCGTGCCTAGCACGGTTACCCGTTTTTACGTTTCAAAAATGAGTTTGGTCACACACGACCCGAAAATAGTTGTTGACTGATAATTTTATTAAAGTTGTGAAATTAGAGCTCGGTTTAGACGCCCCGATTGGCCGCGGGCCCTGTTTCCGTCTTTAGCGTACCGGAAATTGTTAAATTGGTTAAAATTACTCAAATCATCCGAATTATTTTCGGATGATTTACATTTAACTCAGTTATATGAAATAGTTCATTTTTAGGGTTTTTATATACCAGTCAGCTCGCTTAGGCGAACTTTACCGGTTTACACGTTTTAAGCTTTAAAATTTTGTTTTTATTTTCTTTTTAGCACAAATAATTACCCGTTTAGTCTCGGATCATGAAATTTTGCACAAATCACTTTTTGACAGTGGGGAATTTTATAAAAATATTTCCAGAATTAATTTTTATATTTAAAATGTATTTATCTATTTTTAAACACCATTTAAACACTAAATATGTCGTAAATACCAAACGATCTTAGAAAAATCCTAAATTTTTTCTGGATGACCCCTGCCATCCACATAGTCCCCTGTAATTTTTCCAGAACCAAAATCCCTTTTTACATGCCATTTTCACTAAAACCGAGCTAGAAAACCCTAGAACTCGTTTAACCGAAAAGCCTACTTAGACTTCTCCAACGGACCTAAAATTTTGTGTGTAACTTTTAAATTTTATAAAAATCTTATCTGGAATTTTCCAGAATTTATCATGATATTTAACTATTTTTCACCATTTTTAGCCAAAACCGAGCATTAAATTCACCAAATATTCATCCTTTGTCCAAAAATTACCAAAATTTCACAGAACTCGTATTTTCATATATCTAACACCCATGTAAAATTTCATGACCTAAATCTAAACGTGTCACAATCTGTCCAAAACACAAACATCATACAAAAACCGAACTACCTTGTGTTTCTAGCTTCAAATCGCAAGGATCTCGCTTTCTAGCATTGGTTAACAACTAGATACAGCACCTACAAGCACAATAACACCACACCAAGCAAGTTACACCCACAATCAAGCCATTTCTTTCATGGTTTCGGTTATGATTTAAAAACAAAGATTTGAACCGTAAAAATTCGTTTTTGGTTCGTTTAACTCCTTTGTTGGACCAAGATCCCTTGTATAACCCGTATACATCACTTGATCATGCAAGAATCGGTTTTCATCTTTGAAACCTCATTTTCTTGCAAATAAACTCAAGAAAGGAAGGTGAAAACAAAAATAGCTCGACTTTTTACCTCGGTTTTCTTGCTAAAATCTCGGGTTTTAGTTCATACTTTGGAGAGAGTTGAAAGATTGTTGAATGTGGTTTACAAAAAAAAGAAACAAGTAAAGGGGTTATACCCCTTACTTCCGATCGGAATAGTTAGGGGGGTGGGGTGGGACCCACTTCTCCATTTCTAGCCATTCATTCAGATTTCTGAAATCTGGATAATGTTTTGGATAATCTGGTTCAGTTCGTTTTTCGGTTAAATGTTTAATCTAACTTAAAACGAGGCTAAAATGGTCGTTTTTGGTTTAAAAAAAAAATTTATTTAAAACCGATTTAAAAACTTTAAAAACTTAAACCATGACATTTATTATCTTAGAACATCATATTATTAATAATTGCTCATCTATTTCGGCTTGATCGATCGTCTCTTGCTTGGTTTGGTATTAAAGGTTTCGTTTAACGTACCGACGTACCATTAAATCGAAATTCTTTTTCTGTGCTTTAATTCACTTATCCCGAAGCTTTAACACATCGTAAACATCACTAAATATCATATATCTCGTCTATAATGTAATCCTCGATTCGTTCGGGTTTCAACAACCGTTAATCGGTTAATCGTATTTCCAATACGATTAACTGTATAATCGAGTATAATCCGTAATGTGAATCTTACATACTCGTATAAACGCATTATAATTCATATATTCATTATTAAATAACACATAAATAGTATATACCGGTTAGGGTATACCTGATTTTGCCGGAATCGTTACATTCTCCCCCCGTAAAAGAAATTTCGTCCTCGAAACTTTTTCGCGTCGACTACTTCCTTTTGGGGAAATAGATAGGGGTATTTCTTCCGGAATTCGTCCTTTCGTTCCCATGTATATTCTGGGCCTCGTTGTGAATTCCATCTAACTTTGACCAACGAAATCTTATTGTGTCTAAGTTGCTTGATTTTCCCGTCTACTATTTCTACGGGTTCCTCTACGAAATTGAGCTTATGACTTATTTGGACACCCTCTAAAGGTAACACTGACGTCTCATCCGCCAGACATCTTTTCAAGTTCGAAACGTGAAACACGTTGTGAACTGCACTCAGTTCATCGGGTAGTTCTAATCGGTATGCTACGGGACCGATTTTTGCAGTAATATTGAATGGTCCAATATATCTCGGGGCTAACTTCCCCGCCTTTCCAAATCTGACTACACCCTTCCAAGGTGATACCTTCAAATACACTTTATCATCTTTCTCAAACGACAACGGTTTTCTACGGGTATCGGCATAACTCTTCTGCCGATCGCGCGCGACCTTCAGATTGTTCCTAATTTCAAGGATTTTGCTGGTCGTTTCCTGGACCAGGTCTGATCTAATAACCTGAGTGTCGCCCACTTCAGTCCAGCAGAGAGGTGATCGGCACTTCCGACCATACAATGCTTCGTAAGGCGCTGCCTTTATACTGCTATGTAACTGTTATTATAGGAAAATTCAACGAGTGGGAGATGTTGATCCCAATTTCCCTTAAAATCCAGTACGCATGCACGAAGCAAATCCTCCAGGGTTTGGATGGTCCTCTCAGACTGACCATCGGTCTGAGGGTGATAAGTTGTGCTTAGGTCAATACGCGTTCCCAGCGCTTCTTGCACAGCTTGCCAAAGATTGGAGGTGAAATGGCTATCCCGATCGGAGATGATTAAGATAGGTATCCCATGACGAGACACAATTTCATTTATATAAATCTGCGCAAGTCTCTCAGTGTTATAATTATTCCTAATCGGGATAAAATGTGCTGATTTGGTTAATCGATCCACGATTACCCAAATTGCATCATGTCCTCGGGACGTCTTAGGAAGATGTGTCACAAAATCCATCGTGATTTGCTCCCACTTCCGTTTGGGAATTTCCGGTTGTTGTAACATCCCGGAGGGTTTCTGGTGTTCCGCCTTAACTCTCGCACAAGTCGTACACTTATCGACATACGTTGCTATATCCTTTTTCATACCCGGCCTCCAGTAGAACTCCTTCACATCCTTGTACATCTTATCCGATCCCGGATGTATGGAATATTTCGATCTATGCGCTTCGTCCATGATTAAATCACGAAGGTCATGGAGGGTCGGGATCCAAATCCGATTTTTGAAATAGAGAATTTTGTCCACACGCGGTTCGAAATTCTTCTCATTGCCGTAAAGTCCCTCCTTTTCCAATTGATCCCATTTCAACGCCTCACGTTGAGTGACTCAAATCAGGTCCGAAAGGTTCGACTGGACTATCATTCCCAGCGCTCGCACTCGCAATGGCTTAACCCGATCATTCCTACTCAAGGCATCGGCTACGACGTTAGCCTTGCCGGGGTGATAACGGATGTCACAGTCTTAATCGCTAACAACTCGACCCATCTTCGTTGCCTCATATTCAGTTCTTTCTGATCGAATATGTGCTACAAACTTTTATGATCGATGAAGATGGTGCACTTCGTACCGTAGAGATAATGTCTCCAGATTTTAAGTGCGAAGATAACCGCTCCCAGTTCTAAGTCATGAGTAGTGTAATTTTTCTCGTGTACTTTTAACTGTCGGGAAGCATAGGCTATAACCTTATTATTCTGCATCAACACGCATCCTAACCCTCTACGCGATGCGTCAAAATATGCGACAAAACCATCGTCTCCATCGGGGAGACTTAAAATCGGCGCTTGGCAAAATTTTTGTTTTAGCGTTTGAAACGCCGTCTCCTGCTCTTCTCTCCATTCATACTTTCGATCCTTTTGAGTCAGGAGAGTTAAAGGTTGGGCGATGCTGGAAAAGTTCTCTATGAATAGACGATAATATCCAGCTAAGCCTAAGAATTGGCAGATTTCCTTTGGCGTTTTAGGCGCTTGCCAATTCTTAATTGCTTCAATCTTACTCGGATCAACGTATATTCCTTGATGGTTTACAACGTGACCGAGGAATTGCACTTCTTGTAACCAGAAGTTACACTTGGAGAATTTTGCATACAACTTCTCCTGATTCAGAAGCTCTAAAATTATTCTTAAGTGTTGCTCGTGCTCCTCTTTACTTTTCGAGTAGATCAAAATATCGTCAATAAACACGATGACGAATTTGTCGAGGTAGGGTTTACAGACTCGATTCATGAGGTCCATGAACACTGCCGGCGCATTTGTTAGTCCGAAAGGCATAACTAAGAATTCGTAATGGCCGTAGCGAGTCCGGAATGCGGTTTTTGGGATATCTTCTTCCTGAATTCTAACCTGATGGTATCCCGATCTAAGATCGATTTTTGAGAAATAGCTCGCACCTTGCAGCTGGTCAAACAGATCATCAATTCGGGGAAGAGGGTACCTATTTTTGATTGTTAACTTGTTCAACTCCCTGTAATCAATGCACATTCTAAGGCTCCCGTCCTTCTTTTTCACGAATAATACAGGTGCACCCCACGGGGAATGACTAGGACGTATAAATCCTTTATCCATCAATTCTTGCAACTGATTGGATAATTCTTGCATCTCGGACGGTGCAAGTCGGTAGGGTGCTTTAGCAATAGGGCCAGCTTGAGGTATTAAATCGATTCTGAATTCGACCTGTCGGGTTGGCGGTAATCCAGGAAGTTCTTCTGGGAAAACTTGTGGAAATTCGCGTACCACCGGGATATCTTCCACCCGTTTCTCCTCAGAATCTGTGGCCGTCAAGCTCGCTAGATACGCCACGCATCCCTGGCGTATATATTTTAACACCTTGAGTTGGGATATAAATGGTATCATTGTGCCCGACTTCTCTCCTTGCACTAATACCTCTTCGTCATCCGACACCCGGATCTTGACGATTTTCTTTTCACAGTTTATTTCCACTTTGTTACGTGCTAACCAATCCATTCCCACTATTACGTCAAAACTACCTAATTCTACCGGTAATAAGTCAATTAGGAAGGGTTGATCGTTCAGAATAAAAGGGCAATTCCGAACTATCTGATTAACTATCATGGTTTTACCGTTAGCGACTTCTACGGTATAAGGTTCTATGGTTTCACTAGTCGAAAGGTTTGCTATCGAAAGGAACTTAACGGAGACAAAACTTCTATCGGCGCCCGTATCAAATAATACAGAAGCGTAATGATCAGAGACGAGGAATGTACCTGTCACTACGCTGGGGTCCTGGCGTGCTTCGTTCGCCCCCATCACGAATGCTCGGCCTCTTGCCGGATTGGACGACGATGCCTGACCCGCGGTTTGCCTCCCATTTCCTCCCTGGTTCAGTTTCGGACAGTTTCTCTTGAAGTGATCGGTGCTGCCGCATTCAAAGCAAGCACGGCTGGTGGTCATCATTTGGTTTCCTTGTGGGTTTTGTTGTCGGGCTGGTTGGGTCCTAAATGGCTGCGCATGGATAGGTTGCGGTTGTCGGTTCAGATTGTTCAGGTTTGTCATACAACTCGGTGCGTAGTGCTCAATCCTGCCACACCGGTGGCACACTACTCCCTGGCACTTGCCACCATGCTGGTAACCGCATTTCTCACACTTAGGGAACGTCCCTTTCTGCGATTCCTGTCTTCCGCCCGAACTAGTCATGGCGTAGTTCTGGGCAGCGGGCCGAGCACGTTTATTTTGCTGTTTCTTCTGGATCCTATTGTCATACGTACCTCGCTTTCCCCCAGCAGACTCTCCTGCCACCTTCAGTGACCCACTCCTCACGAAATCGTATGTGACGATACCAGCTTGCGTCACCGCACCCTCAAACGTCTTGTGTCCCCCAGCGTTGACTATACTCCTTACTACTGGAGTTAGTCCCCATATATAACACTCAACCCTCTTTGACTCTGGGGTGACCAACCATGGCACCAATCGCGACAATTCATTAAATCGGTTCGTATAACCCAAGTGGTCTACCCCATGCATCTCCAGGTTACACAATTCGTTTTCTAACTTCTGCAGTTCGTTTTTCGGGCAGAAATGCTCCAGTACAAGGGCCTTGAGCTTTGCCCAGGTCATGCGGTTTGTCGCTGCCTGACCGCGAGTTTGCACTATTGTGTTCCACCATGTCAAGGCTTGGTCCGTGAACGTGCAGGTAGCATACTTAACAACGTAATCCTCAGGGCAGTTGCTGATGTTCACAACAGCCTCTAATTTCTCAATCCACTTAACCAACCCATTTGGTCCCTCAGACCCGCTAAATTCTAGGGGCTTGCACAACATAAAATCTTTAATTGAACATCCCTTTGTTGCAGGAGTCGGTTCAGTGCGGTTCGTTTCTACACTAGGTGTAGGGCCATTACTGTCAGTAACGACCACCCTAGGCGGTGCGTCATTACTCGGAATCGGGTTACCGTTCGGTGGAGGATTAACATTTTGTTCACCCTCATTATTGGTGGTCGTTTGATTGCTCGCAGGGCTTGGATTGGTCGTATTATTGATACTGGCGGCGATGCGCGATACTATATCCGGTATCGCCGCCTCTAACTGTCGAGCAATCAGACGGTCCACATCCACTTCTGACATTCGAGCTGACCGTTTTGGTGCCATTCTACACAACATTAAGAAAATACATATAATTAATACAAATTCCAATCTCGATACATAACACACATTTCATTCATTAATAAACATTAGTACATATTACATAAACATCCGTTCACATTACATTCCTACCATCATCACATAGATTAAGTTTTCATACATCAGTCCTACATCGGCATCATTTCGACATAACCCGCTATGGGTCAGTGCTTGAATGATACATCAAAAGTATCTACAATGATATCCCCAAAAAAAGGCCCCCTATGGGCTAGTGGTTGTACTATAACTACCCAAGATTCACTCTATGTTAGCATCGCCACTAACTGCTTACACAGAGTATCAAAAAGCGGACCCTGACTACTACCACCCTAACATAATCTAAGCATGGTGGTATACCAACCACACCAACACTGCCACCATCACCACCAACACCGCCATCAATCCCCGAATCCGTGTCTCCATCCAGTCAATCATCCACTGGGAGTATGCGCCCTCCCTCCTCAGCTGGCCAATCGCGTACTGGCTGTCCAGTACGCAGTCCGCCAGGTGTCTCCTCCTCTGGATCCCCACCGTCAAGGCGATGGTGTGCTCAACCACCTGCTCGGTGAGCACTCGGAGCCATGCAGCCTCGGCGGAGGGACGCTCATCCCTCTCCAGCCTAGGGGTACCCCACACGGGCGGAGGCACAGACTCGGGCTGGGGGCGGGAGGACTCGCCCCTGTGGTAAGTAGGTCTGGGTGGGGTAGAGGTAGGTGGGACATAGGGGACACTGATCCGCGCCGTGAGGCGGGGACCGGGTCTGAGAGGGGTAGGGGTGACCTGTGGTGCGGGTGGGGTGGGGGATCTGGCAACCCTAGTAGGGGAGGACAGGCTAGCACTCCTACGGCTAGTCTCACTAGGCTCAGTGCTGGATGCTAAGCGTAAGCTCCTGGAGTTCCCGGAACTGACCTCCTCCGGGTCCTCCTCCAATGACAGACTTCGTGATCTCGACATCCCTACCTGTACACAAGTTAGCAAATATATAGTTTCTTCCATAATGTAAATCATAATTAATATACACATACTTATACAACTTTGTCACATAAAAATATTATCATATACTTACACATATGTTGCCGATTTTACCTATTAATGTTCCCCGTGACTTCCCCTGAATTCCCTCGTGCGGACAAGTCTGTTATTATGTTCCGGACCATAATAACTCACTTGTCCATCCAAGTTCATCCAGATCTCGTCACTGTAAATTATTAGTTGATATTCAGATCCTATAATACTTGAGCTACTGGTTATATTTTAGGTATCTTTTAAAGACATTCTAATTCTTTATAACCAATGGCTCAGATACCAAGTTCTGTAACACCCTGTAACCGCAGCAGAAACGTAAACGGGATGCAACAGACACATCTGATATCAACAGCATTGCTTATAAAGAAAACACCACTGCATTAATTCACATCATATTACAATGTTCCAAGTTCAGTTATCGTCTAGACGATAACACATAAGTTTTACCAACAGTACATTAACATAATTAATACAAAAAGATCATTAAGCTTCCACAAAAAGCACGCATCGTTCAAGCATGTAGCAACTATTCCAGTTTGGTGGTACCTAAAAAGCATGTAAAGAAAACGGGTCAACTACGAATAGTTGGTGAGTTTCACTAATTTAGATAAACAGTGACAAATCATTATAATAATCATATATTAGCGATGTAATTATGCTGAGCCCACAAGTGAAATCTCTGACTATCCACACACAACCCCGTGGCATACTCCGCCCACGAACCTGCCCCAAACCGCTATGCCTAACATTACATAGCAAAAATATATATAACAACAAAATAGACATGTGCAACTGGCTGGGAAACATCAGCAAATCCATGCCGGACCAGTTGGGTATGTCAGACCAATAGTACTATCCACACTCTACCGGCTTTCAGTTAATCACTCGTGTTCCGGGGCCTTAGAATGTTAGAAACTCAGATAATTACCATCTTAGTACATTTCCATACGATTCCCGTACAATAAAATATATATAAATCCACGCAAATCCATGCGTTCAGTTTGTACTTAAACATTTAAGGAGTAACATGCTTCCGCCCCGGGAAAATATTTAAAAACAATTCAGAAAAAAGGGGCTCGTGAAACTCACCTTATCGTAAACAAGTAGTTACACCGTACACAGCTACTATGTAACACCCCGACCAAAGGCGGATTATACATCGGGGCGCCACATATTGTTTCATTACTCGTGACACTATTGGGTGTCAATATTTAATAAATATATTCATTCACGCACGCGCAACGTAAACACAGGATAACACAAATCAACATAAATCAATATAACATAATATTCGAACAATAATAACTTGTCCTGATACATTTTAATCTAGGTCCAAAATAAAGAAAACTTCCTACGTGTCCACAAGCTCCAAAACAGCTACTGCAAACCTGAACATGTGTTAAAATAAAACGTCAAACACTTACGTGTTGGTGAGAAATCAAGTTTAATACAATACATAGATAACAATAAATCTGCGCGCAACATGTGTATGTCTGGTTTTCAACAAGGGTGTAATCTGATCGGGACCAACTCTAAGATTCATAGACTGCCAGTGCTCACAATTGAGCTCACAAACAAGAAAGACTGTGCAAGTGTAAACAAAAGAGAAAATCATAAACGATTGTTCTCCCGTGTTCATCTAATGGTACCATGAGAACTGCGGAATAGACCGACAAGACGGTTAATGATCCACACATACAAATAAACAGCCAAGTCTACGTCCTCAACACATGGGATACTGCGCGACTAAAGTTCATAAACAAGTTTAAGACTAAGTTTGTACGAACACATGAACATCCCAAAACATTAAAATAAAAAGGGATTAGGTACGAGATTACTCACTTGACAAACGATGCGGTGTAAGATAAATCAAGAACCAACTTTAAACAAGCAAAGTTAACCTATAATTAAAGATCATTGTTTTAACGATTGGTTTTTAAGTCTTGATTATAAGTTAGCATAATTAATAAGTAAATTATTATATATAATATATAATACCGGAAAAGCAGGGCAGAACAGGGAGGAAGACGGAGGCAGAGAGGGAGGCGGCAGAGAGAGCAAGGAGGAGGTTAAAATTAAGTGTTTGTGTGTGATGTGTTAGGAAAATAAGATTATTATTTATAGGGAAACCCTAGGGAACAAAATCCCTAGAAAAGGGGAAAAGATCTCCAAAAAGTAAAAGATTCCAAAAGCAAAAGATATCAAAAGATATGGCAGCTGCAGGGGGCAAAGGAAAAGCTGACAGGTAACAGTAAAAGCATGGGCGGGTCAGATAAAGGTACTGGTCAAGCATGGAAAAGCAGATCTCAAAAGATAATGTCAGTCACTTTTTCTATCAACCAATGGGGTTGGTGCGCATGCTGCGCCAAAAGTGGCTTTTCAGACATAAGATAGGTCAGGTCAACAGCACAGAAGATAAGACATTACAAAAGTAAACGGCTAGATTAAACAGAAGAAAAGACTCAAAGGGTTTAGCGCGAGAAGGCATCGAGCGCACGCGCGAGGGCGAAGGCAGACAGAGAACAGTCCACAGCGCGCCGCGGGAAGAACTAGAATCCTTAGCGCGTCGCGGGAAGAACTACCATTCTTAGCGCGCTGCGAGAAGAACTACAATTCTTAGCGCGTCGCGGGAAGAACTACCGTTCTTAGCGCGCTGCGAGAAGAACTACAATTCTTAGCGCGCTGCGAGAACAGTTCGCCTCGCGTATCGCAGGAACAACTGGTCTTCACGCAGGCTTCCTTGTAAGGAGTCTGGCGCGTGGAGTTGCGCAGACAACCTTAGGCGGGAAGAAACAAATGACACAAAAAGAGAAGGGGTTCAAGGCTTAAGGGCGGGACGGCGACAAGAGAGAGAAAGAGGCGGGACGGCAACAAGAGGGAAAAGAAGGCGGAGAGAAGAAGAGGGACGGAAATTATTATTAGTAATATATATATTTTAAATATCAAGTTTTAAAAGAAAATAATTAAATTTTAAATTATAAAAAGAATCGGATCAGAAAACGGGTACCTGGGTCGGGTCGGATCGGGTCAGATGTCACAGTCTCCCCTACTTTAAGAAATTTCGTCCCGAAATTTATCTCGAAGTAGGTTGCGCAGAGAACAGGTGCGGGTACTTGATCTTCATTTGATCTTCCCTTTCCCATGTAAACTCGGCTCCGCGCTTGGACTCCCAGCGAACTTTCACGATAGGGATGCGACTGCGCTTGGTTTGCTTAACCTCGCGATCCATAATCTCAACAGGCTTCTCAACGAAATGCATAGATTCATCAACTTGAACTTCATCAAGTGGAATGTGAAGGTTCTCGTCAGCTAAACACTTCTTGAGATTGGATACATGGAACGTTGGATGCACATTACTGAGCGCGGGCGGCAGGTCAAGTCTGTAGGCAACTTTTCCCACACGCGCGAGAATCTTGAATGGACCAACATAACGAGGAGCAAGCTTACCTTTCTTCCCAAAGCGGACAACACCTTTCCAGGGCGACACTTTGAGGAGAACAAGATCACCAACTTGAAATTCGAGAGGCTTTCGCCTGCGATCTGCGTAACTCTTCTGTCGGCTTCTGGCAGTCAGCAGATGATTACGGATTTTGGCGATTTTATCGGTTGTCTCTTGAACAAGTTCGGGTCCTGTGATTTGAGCTTCACCCACTTCGCTCCAACAAATCGGGGAGCGGCACTTACGACCGTAAAGTGCTTCAAATGGGGCCATACCAATACTGGAATGATAGCTGTTATTATAAGAGAACTCGATCAAAGGCAGGTGCGAATCCCAATTACCTCCAAAATCAAGAACACAAGATCGGAGCATATCCTCAAGAGTTTGAATAGTTCGCTCAGACTGACCGTCAGTCTGAGGATGATATGCCGTACTCATGTCCAAGCGAGTTCCTAGCGCAGATTGGAGAGATTTCCAAAAGCGAGATATAAAACGGCCATCGCGATCGGATATGATGCTCAAAGGAGTACCATGGCGGCAGACAATTTCCTTGACATAAAGCTGCGCGAGTTGCTCAACACGGTAGTTTTCACGAATGGGCAGAAAGTGAGCAGACTTAGTCAAACGATCCACTATTACCCAAATGCTATCATGTTTGCTTGCTGTCAAAGGTAACTTGGTAATAAAGTCCATCGCTATACATTCTCATTTCCACGCAGGAATTTCTGGTTGTTCGAGCAAACCAGATGGGCGTTGGTGTTCAGCTTTTACCTTAGAACAAGTCAGGCATTTAGCTACGAACACAGCAATATCCTTTTTCATACCGGGCCACCAATAAGTAATGCGCAAATCCTTGTACATCTTATCAGCGCCGGGATGAATAGAATACCGAGATTTATGCGCTTCACTCAGGATATCAGCGCGAAGATTCTCATCAAAGGGAATCCAGATGCGATTGAGATAGCAGAGAATTCCACTCAGATTAGGTACAAAGTACGCTTCCGCGCCACACGCTAACTCGGCGCGAAGGTTACCATTACTGATGGATGCGCGCTGCGCGTCACGAATGCGCGATTCAAGGTTGCTTTGGATCGGCGCAAAGTGAAGCTGCGTGCGCGGCAAGATACAGTTAAGCTGGCTGGGTTTTCGGCTGAGCGCATCAGCTACCACATTAGCCTTACCAGGATGATACCGGATCTCACAATCGTAATCGCTGATGAGTTCGTTCCATCGGCGTTGCCTCATGTTGAGTTCCTTCTGATCAAAGATATGCTGAAGGCTTTTATGGTCAGTGTAGAGGATACACTTAGTACCATAAAGGTAGTGTCTCCAGATCTTTAAGGCAAATACCACTGCACCAAGTTCGAGGTCGTGAGTTGTATAATTCTTTTCATGAACCTTAAGTTGCCTTGATGCGTAAGCGATAACCTTGCCTCGTTGCATAAGAACGCAACCGAGACCTTGGTTGGATGCATCGCAATACACGACAAAATCTTCATTACCCTCAGGTAGCGCAAGAACAGGAGCTTCACACAACAAACGCTTGAGCGTCAGAAAGGCTTCTTCTTGCTTCGAGCCCCAAATATACGGTTTACCTTTGTGCGTCAGAGCTGTTAAAGGCAAAGCGATCTTCGAGAAGTTCGAAATGAAGCGCCGGTAATAACCAGCTAAGCCCAGAAAGGAACGGATTTCGGTAGGAGTGGATGGCGTAATCCAGTTCTTGATCGCTTCAATCTTGGATGGGTCGACATGGATACCCATCTTGTTAACAACATGGCCAAGAAACTGTACTTCATCCGACCAAAATTCACACTTGGAGAGCTTGGCAAAGAGCTGCTCGGCTCTAAGCTTTTGCAACACCAACCGAAGATGTTGCTCATGCTCGGCCTTGGTCTTAGAATAAATCAGAACGTCATCGATAAACACAATCACGAATTTATCCAAGAAAGGCCTACACACCCGATTCATTAGATCCATGAAAACGGCGGGTGCGTTGGTTAAACCGAAGGACATGACCAAGAATTCAAAATGGCCATAACGAGTTCGAAAAGCAGTCTTCGGAACATCTTCATCGCGGATACGCAACTGGTGATAGCCAGAGCGGAGATCAATCTTGGAGAAACAAGAGGCACCTTGGAGTTGATCAAAGAGGTCGTCAATACGCGGTAAGGGATACCGGGTCTTAATGGTGAGTTTGTTCAACTCGCGGTAATCGATACACATGCAAAACGAACCATCTTTCTTTTTAACGAACAACACCGGAGCACCCCAGGGCGAAGAGCTAGGGCGAATGAATCCTTTAGCGGTCAACTCTTGAAGTTGACTTGCCAATTCTTGCATTTCAGCGGGTGCAAGACGATAAGGAGATTTGGCTACGGGGGAAGCACCAGGGACAAGATCAATACGGAACTCGACTTCACGAGCGGGAGGGATACCAGGAAGATCATCAGGAAAAACTTCAGGGAAATCACGCACAACAGGGATATCGCGAAGCTTCTTTTCTTCAGCAGGTTTAACCACATGGGCTAAGAATGCAATACACCTTTTCCGCATGAGCCTTCGGGCTTCGGCGCAAGACATAAGCTTAAGACCACTGGAGGGTTTCTCGCCATAGATGTGAAGATCACCGTTTTCTCGAGGAATGCGAATCAACTTCTTGGCGCAAATAACTTCGGCGCGATTATTCGAGAGCCAGTCCATACCAATGATAACATCGAAACTTCCAAGAGGCATGGGGATGAGGTCGATCAGAAAATCGTTTTCGTTAAGGTTAAGCGTGCAATCCTTAATCACAGAGTTAATTAAAACAGTTTTGCCATTAGCCAATTCAACTGAAAAATTTTCTTTTAAATCGTTGCGCGGTCGCGCAAGCTTCTGCTCAAACGCGCGAGAAATAAAACTTCGATCGGCGCCAGTATCAAAAAGTACAGAAGCATAAAATCCGTTAAGCAAAAATGTACCATTAACTACGTCATTATTCGCTTGCGCTTGGTGCGCGGTTATGTTAAAAGCTCGTCCACGCGTCACTTGGTTCGAAATCTGGTTCACCGGATTCGCTTGCGTAATCTGAACTTGTAGCCTTGGGCACGCGTTCCGGAAATGACTGGGATCACCGCAGTTAATGCACGATCTGGGTCGTGGGTTTTGGTAGGTTGGTTGTGGGTTCTGCGGGTAGACTGGTGGTGTTGGCGCAATTGGATTGGCGGGAAGGACTCTACAGTTTTCTGCAAGGTGACCAGCGCGGCCACATCGGTTACAAAGTCGACATGGGACTTGAGGTGGGTGGTGGAGTCTATAGGTTGGGCAAAAGGGGTGGTTTCCTGTGTAGGGTTTCTTAGTTGGCGGGGCAGGGAGTGCGGGATTGGTTAAGGCATAGTTGTGGACTACAGGAGGTGTTGGGTAGGCTGATAGTGGGGCAGGGGCGTAAACTGGAGGTAGGTAGGGTTGCTGGACAATGGGTGGGTTGGTAAGCGCATAGGCTTTGCGCCTGCGCTTGAGGTTGTTACGGTTTGAGGGTTCTGGTTTGGTTTCTGTTGGTTCAGGGGCAGTCTTGGTGAGTTTGGTCTTCTCAGCTCCCCGCAGGAACAGGGTTCCTGCTCTGACATGATTGTCGCTGAGCACAGCGGCCAACTCGATGGCGTCAGAGAGGGTAACTGGGTTTCTGGCCCATACAGAATCTTGAATTTCCATGGGGAGACCCCCAAGGAATTTCTCGATGGCTCGGCGGGAAGGGGTAACAAGGTGAGGGACAAGCAGGCTTAGTTCATGGAAACGCGTCGCGTACTCGCGCGCTTCTCCACTGTACTGCTTAAGATTCCAAAATTCTTCTTCCAGGCGCTTAACTTCGTTGGGAGGGCAGAATTCTCGCGTCAGAATTTCTTTGAATTCCTCCCAGGGCATGGTAGAAGCAGCTTCTGCGCCACGCGCATGAGCTACTCCATTCCACCATCTAAGCGCTCTAGATTCCAGGACACTGGAAGCATATAGGGTTCGTCTGTCTGAGGGGCATTGGGTGTGGAGGAAAGTGTTTTCAATCTTCTCGAGCCATTGGAGCATCACGGTGGCTCCTTCAAGACCTGTGAACTTTGGAGGGTTACCCGCGTTAAAGGACTTAATGTTATAACCGGAGGTATTGTTTTGGCTCAAAGCTTGGGCTATTGCGGCGGACATTTCCTGGGAACGTTGCTGCGAACGTCTGCGCGAGGCTTCTCTCCTCTGATGGCGACGAGATAGCGGAGGCATTCTATAAAAGTTTTAATTTTAGTTAATATCTTAGCGCAAAGTTTAATCTTATAAAGCTTGGTTTCGCGGGGTTAGATACCATCAACAGTTAAAGTAAACATGAATTTGAATGCAAACTTAATACAGATAACAAATTCGAATCGAGAATCGACAATTCATGTATCACCATGACTTTCCGAATTCTCAATTTAAAATGACTAGTAAACGAGTATTGGAGATTGACGATTCATGTATCACCATGACTTTTCAATCCTTTATAAAATATACAAGAAAATGAGTATTGGAGGTTGACAATTCATGTATCACCATGACTTTTCAAGTCTCCAACCTCAGAACATAATCGTAAATGGAATTTGAAAATCAACTATTCATGTATCACCATGACTTTTCGGATTTTCAATCCCAACAAACGAATATGTAAGTAAAATCAATAAAAATCGAAATATCGCGAAATAAAACATAAAACCATACGCTGCGTCTGCGCAAGCATATTTATAAATAACGAGTAATTAACAATAAGCGCGCAAACATGAGATTTCTCTCATGCGCGAGAAGGGACTCTTAGGTATTCTAGGCCGTTATGTCTAACCACCTATCCTAAAGTCAACGAGCTCTGATACCAATCTGTAACACCCCGACCAAAGGCGGATTATACATCGGGGCGCCACATATTGTTTCATTACTCGTGACACTATTGGGTGTCAATATTTAATAAATATATTCATTCACGCACGCGCAATGTAAACACAGGATAACACAAATCAACATAAATCAATATCACATAATATTCGAACAACAATAACTTGTCTTGATACATTTTAATCTAGGTCCAAAATAAAGAAAACTTCCTACGTGTCCACAAGCTCCAAAACAGCTACTGCAAACCTGAACATGTGTTAAAATAAAACGTCAAACACTTACGTGTTGGTGAGAAATCAAGTTTAATACAATACATAGATAACAATAAATCTGCGCGCAACATGTGTATGTCTGGTTTTCAACAAGGGTGTAATCTGATCGGGACCAACTCTAAGATTCATAGACTGCCAGTGCTCACAATTGAGCTCACAAACAAGAAAGACTGTGCAAGTGTAAACAAAAGAGAAAATCATAAACGATTGTTCTCCCGTGTTCATCTAATGGTACCATGAGAACTGCGGAATAGACCGACAAGACGGTTAATGATCCACACATACAAATAAACAGCCAAGTCTACGTCCTCAACACATGGGATACTGCGCGACTAAAGTTCATAAACAAGTTTAAGACTAAGTTTGTACGAACACATGAACATCCCAAAACATTAAAATAAAAAAGGATTAGGTACGAGATTACTCACTTGACAAACGATGCGGTGTAAGATAAATCAAGAACCAACTTTAAACAAGCAAAGTTAACCTATAATTAAAGATCATTGTTTTAACGATTGGTTTTTAAGTCTTGATTATAAGTTAGCATAATTAATAAGTAAATTATTATATATAATATATAATACCGGAAAAGCAGGGCAGAACAGGGAGGAAGACGGAGGCAGAGAGGGAGGCGGCAGAGAGAGCAAGGAGGAGGTTAAAATTAAGTGTTTGTGTGTGATGTGTTAGGAAAATAAGATTATTATTTATAGGGAAACCCTAGGGAACAAAATCCCTAGAAAAGGGGAAAAGATCTCCAAAAAGTAAAAGATTCCAAAAGCAAAAGATATCAAAAGATATGGCAGCTGCAGGGGGCAAAGGAAAAGCTGACAGGTAACAGTAAAAGCATGGGCGGGTCAGATAAAGGTACTGGTCAAGCATGGAAAAGCAGATCTCAAAAGATAATGTCAGTCACTTTTTTTGTCAACCAATGGGGTTGGTGCGCATGCTGCGCCAAAAGTGGCTTTTCAGACATAAGATAGGTCAGGTCAACAGCACAGAAGATAAGACATCACAAAAGTAAACGGCTAGATTAAACAGAAGAAAAGACTCAAAGGGTTTAGCGCGAGAAGGCATCGAGCGTACGCGCGAAGGCGAAGGCAGACAGAGAACAGTCCACAGCGCGCCGCGGGAAGAACTAGAATCCTTAGCGCGTCGCGGGAAGAACTACCATTTTTAGCGCGCTGCGAGAAGAACTACAATTCTTAGCGCGTCGCGGGAAGAACTACCGTTCTTAGCGCGCTGCGAGAAGAACTACAATTCTTAGCGCGCTGCGAGAACAGTTCGCCTCGCGTATCGCAGGAACAACTGGTCTTCACGCAGGCTTCCTTGTAAGGAGTCTGGCGCGTGGAGCTGCGCAGACAACCTTAGGCGGGAAGAAACAAAGGACACAAAAAGAGAAGGGGTTCAAGGCTTAAGGGCGGGACGGCGACAAGAGAGAGAAAGAGGCGGGACGGCAACAAGAGGGAAAAGAAGGCGGAGAGAAGAAGAGGGACGGAAATTATTATTAGTAATATATATATTTTAAATATCAAGTTTTAAAAGAAAATAATTAAATTTTAAATTATAAAAAGAATCGGATCAGAAAACGGGTACCTGGGTCGGGTCGGATCGGGTCAGATGTCACATACTAATCCGGATCTGTAATACGATCCCTAAGTTCGTTACTATACAATCATTATTAATATAACTTTAACCGTGTTAACCGGTACATCTGGGGACACCGTTAACCCAGTACTGTAACCGTTCCGGGGGCTATGTTAACCCAGAAACACTTCTCCGGACTCAGATTGTGATATCGTTTAGTGTTCAACAGTCAAAATTACCAATAGTTTGTTTTCCCCGTTTTGCGTGCCTAGCACGGTTACCCGTTTTTACGTTTCAAAAATGAGTTTGGTCACACACGACCCGAAAATAGTTGTTGACTGATAATTTTAATAAAGTTGTGAAATTAGAGCTCGGTTTAGACGCCCCGATTGGCCGCGGGCCCCGTTTCCGTCTTTAGCGTACCGGAAACTGTTAAATCGGTTAAAATTACTCAAATCATCCGAATTATTTTCGGATGATTTAAATTTAACTCAGTTATATGAAATAGTTCATTTTTAGGGTTTTTATACACCAGTCAGCTCGCTTAGGCGAACTTTACCGGTTTACACGTTTTAAGCTTTAAAAGTTTGTTTTTATTTTCTTTTTAGCACAAATAATTACCCGTTTAGTCTCGGATCTTGAAATTTTGCACAAATCACTTTTTGACAGTGGGGAATTTTATAAAAATATTTCCAGAATAAATTTTTATATTTAAAATGTATTTATCTATTTTTAAACACCATTTAAACACTAAATATGTCGTAAATACCAAACGATCATAGAAAAATCCTAAATTTTTCCTGGATGACCCCTGCCATTCACATAGTCCTCTGTAATTTTTCCAGAACCAAAATCCCTTTTTACATGCAATTTTCACTAAAACCGAGCTAGAAAACCCTAGAACTTGTTTAACCGAAAAGCCTACTTAGACTTCTCCAACGGACCTAAAATTTTGTGTGTGACTTTTAAATGTTATAAAAATCTTACCTGGAATTTTCCAGAATTTATCATGATATTTAACTATTTTTCACCATTTTTAGCCAAAACCGAGCATTAAATTCACCAAATATTCATCCTTTGTCCAAAAATTACCAAAATTTCACAGAACTCGTATTTTCATATATCTAACACCCCTGTAAAATTTCATGACCTAAATCTAAACGTGTCACAATCTGTCCAAAACACAAACATCATACAAAAACCGAACTACCTTGTGTTTCTAGCTTCAAATCGCAAGGATCTCGCTTTCTAGCCTTGGTTAACAACTAGATACAGCACCTACAAGCACAATAACACCACACCAAGCAAGTTACACCCACAATCAAGCCATTTCTTTCATGGTTTCGGTTATGATTTAAAAACAAAGATTTGAACCGTAAAAATTCGTTTTTGGTTCGTTTAACTCCTTTCTTGGACCAAGATCCCTTTTATAACCCGTATACATCACTTGATCATGCAAGAATCGGTTTTCATCTTTGAAACCTCATTTTCTTGCAAATAAACTCAAGAAAGGAAGGTGAAAACATAAATAGCTCGACTTTATACCTCGGTTTTCTTGCTAAAATCTCGGATTTTAGTTCATACTTTGGAGAGAGTTGAAAGATTGTTGAATGTGGTTTACAAAAAAAAGAAACAAGTAAAGGGGTTATACCCCTTACTTCCGATCGGAATAGTTAGGGGGGTGGGGTGGGACCCACTTCTCCATTTCTAGCCATTCATTCAGATTTCTGAAATCTGGATAATGTTTTGGGTAATCTGGTTCAGTTCATTTTTCGGTTAAATGTTTAATCTAACTTAAAACGAGGCTCAAATGGTCGTTTTCGGCTTAAAAAAAAGAAATTTATTTAAAACCGATTTAAAAACTTTAAAAACTTAAACCATGACATTTATTATCTTAGAACATCATATTATTAATAATTGCTCATCTTTTTCGGCTTGATCGATCGTCTCTTGCTTGGTTTGGTATTAAAGGTTTCGTTTAACGTACCGACGTACCATTAAATCGAAATTCTTTTTCTGTGCTTTAATTCACTTATCCCGAAGCTTTAACACTTCGTAAACATCACTAAGTATCATATATCTCGTCTATAATGTAATCCTCGATTCGTTCGGGTTTCAACAACCGTTAATCGGTTAATCGTATTTCCAATACGATTAACTGTATAATCGAGTATAATCCGTAATGTGAATCTTACATACTCGTATAAACGCATTATAATTCATATATTCATTATTAAATAACACATAAATAGTATATACCGGTTAGGGTATACCTGATTTTGCCGGAATCGTTACATCCTATAGTCATGGTTTCAAATCAAGTCGTCCTACTTATACACACGTGTGAGTTTACTCATACAAGTGGTTAGGTGATCCTAATGCCAAAAGTACTTGTAAAATCACCTTAAGATCACAAGTTTTCTTAAAAGTGCTTAGGTGATCCTAACTCACTTTCAAGTCTACAAGTGACTTAGTTGTCGTATAAAAAGATGGTGTTTAACTTGTTTTAAAAGGGATTTAAGTTTTCTAAATTCTAGATTGGAAAACTATTTATTGTACCTTTCATTTGCATGCATTCAAATGTATGGTACTTAGTTGAAAAACCCATTTTCAAAGTTCCTATTAATAAAACCCATTTTATTATGAAATCATTAGTTATTAATAAAACCAATTTTTTTATTACCTAACGATTTCTAATGAACCAATTTTATGCTAGTTGATTTTAAGCAAACCATATTGCAAATAATACAAACATAAGTAAATCAACCATGCAAGCATAAAATATACACAACCAAAAGTTCATAACCATAGCCTCCTAATGTTGACCACACTTGTTGACCGAAGACAAGTGTGTCAAAAAGTCTCTCCGAAGGGACCCAAAAGAACATGCACTTGTGTCGGTGAACTCCCACTTGATTCCGCATCCATATGCTCCAAGTGTTTACCCCGGTATTGTGGTCTCCATCATTTTATTTGGGCTTCCATCCATGCATCTTTTTTTTATAAAATATATCCTAATACATTTTTCTAGTAAAAGAAATACATCTAATCTACTTATTATTACAAACCAAATGAATGAATAAATAGATTACAAACCCAAATAAATATTACAACCAAATCGAATGAATAAACAACCAACACAATCATTCAACCAAACACAAGGCCATGGCTAGGTTATGAACATCTATTACACATCCAAATATGCAATAATACAAGACCAAATTGATTCCCCTTTTTGCCTCAAAACCTTCGGCCAAAGCTTAAGCAAAACGAAAGTTTCGGGTTTTGTCCAAACAAACTAAACAATCATCCAAATGACTTGGTTTTTCAAGATTACCACATGCATGTAAAGTATAACCTTGAAAAACCATGGGGTAACCAAAACCCCAAAAAGTTTCGGCCAAATGGTGAAACCCACCATAAACCCGAAAAATTTTGGGTCTAATGAAGCATGCATTCGTATAAGCGGCTCTTGATGCCATTTTTGGGTTTTAACAAGATTATCAAAGTGATAAAATCCCTATTTTACCAAAAACGCAGCGGATATAAAAGTTTTAAATCTTGTTAATATGATATGTATAAAACCAATTTTAAACATGCAAAACCCAAACCCGGATCCAAATACGAATTACACACTATCAAATACATACATGTCACTATAAGTTTATGCATGTTAGTACTATCTTTCAATATGACAAAACCGGGTGAAAGAGATGATGATTGAAAGGTAAGAACTTGAATATGGAAGCTCCTCAAGCTAGCATACCCTAAGCTTCTACAACACACCACTTCTAGCTAGGATTTGCACTTGAAATTTTCTTCTTCTTTTCTTATGTTGGATGAAAATACCCAAGAGAGGAAAGTTTACTTGGAAATTATGTGTGTTATGAAAGAATGAAAGAGAAAGACTTGATTTTATTCAAAGGCATCTTTCTCTCCACCAATAATAACCATTGCATGTCTCCACTCACCTTTCATGTCTCCACTCAAACATATAATAATATTACATTTGAAAGAGTATTATTCCTTTTCCTTTTTTTTATAAAGTTTTATATATATATATATATATATATATATATATATATATATATATATATATATATATATTTATAAGTTTATAACTTATAACTTATAAAACTTATTATATGTTAAGATACATGCTTGGTTATTATTATTCACATATTGTTATTCAACCAACTTAAATAACACTATGTAATGTTCTCTCATAAAACATAAATCATCCATATGATTTGTTTATTACACAAGTACATTTTATTTAGAAACCTCTTTCCAAATAACTCAAGTGTTAATATTCATTTGTTATGATCACATCATATGTAAACGAATATTATCGGTGTTTGTCTAGCTTGTTATTGGGTATGACCCGACTTGGATCATAACGTACTAGCCACATCAATTATAATATGTCTCTTGGGCAGACCGAGTCCAACATGATACTCCTCTTGAACGACTTCATATGGATCTTTTTGGTCCAGTGAATCGTGCTAGTATCTCTGGAGATTGGTATTGTCTTGTTGTTACCGATGATTATTCAAGATAGTCATGGGTCTTATTTATGAGCTCGAAAGATCAAACACCTGTTCTTGTTCAAACTTTAATCACTAAAATCGAATCACTATACAAGCAAAAAGTGAGGAGAATTCGAAGTGATAATGATACTGAATTTAAAAATAATGTATTAGATTTCTTTTGTCTTCAAAAAGGAATTCATCGAGAATACGGTGCTCCATATGTACCACAACAAAACGGTGTTGCTGAAAGGAAAAACAGAACTTTGATTGAAGTAGCTAGAACCATGCTTGCCGATTCTAAGCTTCCTGTCCAATTCTGGAATGAGGCTGTAAATACTGCTTGTTATATAATTGGGTTCTAACTATTAAGAGACTCAAAAAGACGAGTTATGAGCTTTTAAACAACCGAAAGCCTAACTTAAAGTACTTGGAACCATTTGGGTGTCCCTGTACGATGCTAAAAGAGATGTGGGTAAGTTTGAAGAAAAGGCCACTGAGGGTTATTTTTTAGGTTATGCTTCTCCAAAGAAGAGGGTATTTAACTTCACTTCTGGTTGTGTTGAAGAGTGGTACCATGTGGATTGTCAAAAGTACACCACACCTCCTTAAGGGAAAGGTCCCGACTGGATGTTTGACTACGATGGTTTATTTAATTCATTTACTACATCGACTGAACAAGTAGATAAAGACCTGGTTCATGTGTATTTTGAAGATCAATTGGTAATTCCAAGGTTCCCAAGTTCTAATGATGTTGAAGCTCCAACTGTAGCTCAACGTGATGATTCTCCAGTTTCTTTTGATAATGTTTCTACGTTTTCTGATGATACTCAAGTTGTTGATCAGGTTATTGAACTTGACAGTGATGATTCTTATCATGAGCTTGGAGAACATTATACTAACTTATTCGACAATGTTGCTATTCCTGAGAATCCCACACTTAGGATTCACAATTATCATCCAAAGGAAAACATCATTGGGGAACTTGATGTAGGCGTTCAAACACGTCGTCAAGTTGCTTCTTCGAGTGAGAATAACATATTGTGTGCTTATACATATTTACATTCTTCTGGAATGCTAAACGTTGCCAAATTCACTTGCTTTCTATCCCACGTTGAGCCAACGACGACTCGTATGGCCCTTCAAGATCCTTTTTGGGTAGAAGCAATGCAAGAGGAATTGCAACAATTCGGACGATTGGGTGTATGGGATCTTATCGACAAACCCGCTAAAGTTAAGAATCCTATTCCTACTAAGTGGGTGTTTAAATGTAAAAAAGATGATCGTGGGGTGATCGTGAGAAACAAGGCACGACTAGTGGTGCAAGGTTTCCATCAGCAACAGGGTATAGACTACACTGAGGTATACGCTCCGGTTGCAAGATTGGAAGCTATAAGAATTTTTCTGGATTATGCGGCTTACAAGAATATTAAAGTCCATCAAATGGATGTGAGAAGTGCTTTTCTCAACGGTGAACTACACGAGGAAGTGTTTGTGTTACAGTCTCCTGGCTTTTAAGATCCTGATTATCCGGACCGAGTTTATTGATTAAAGAAGGCCCTGTATGGTTTACATCAAGCCCCGAGAGCTTGGTATGGCACGCTTGCCGACCATCTGACTGATAACGGCTTCAAGCGAGGGACTCTTGACTGCACTTTATTCTATAAAAACATTGGTGACGATCTTCTCCTCGTTCAGATTTATGTCGACGACATTATCTTTGGGTCAACAAAAAACGCGTTGTGTAAGGACTTCGAGAAGTCGATGCTAACAAAGTTCGAAATGAGTTCGATGGGAGAGATGAACTTGTTTCTAGGGTTGCAGGTTCATCAGTCTACGAAAGGATCTTCATTCAACAGACTAAGTACGTGAACGATGTCTTGAGCCGATTCAAGATTACTGCCGGAAAAATCCCTTCAACTCCTCTCCCCGTGGGTCACAATTTATCACCGGATGAATTGGAGGATACCGTCGATCCTACCCTCTATCGAGATATGATTGGTTCTCTAATGTATCTTACTGCTTCTTGACCTGATATGATGTTTGCTGTTTGTTTATGTGCTAGGTACCAAGCTAGTCCCCGAGTGACTCACCTGGCAGCGGTCAAGCATATTCTTCAATATCTGAGGGGAAATCCTGACATCGGGTTATGGTACCCCAAGGACGATAACTTTGAACTTACCGCCTTTTCTGACTCAGACTATGGAGGATGCAAGATTAACTTTAAATCGACAACAGCAGGGTGTCAATTCTTAGGAAGCCGGCTTGTTTCCTGGCAGTGTAAGAAGCAGACAACGGTTTCCACTTCAACCTCCGAAGCAAAATATGTTGCAGCCTCGAGTTTCTGTTCCCAGGTTTTGTGGATTCAACAACATATGCGCGACTACGTTTTGAAGTTTCTTACTACTCCCATTTTAATTGATAACTCCGCTGCAATTAGCATCACCAAAAATCCCGTATAACACTCTAATACGAAACATATCGAAATTTGATATCATTTCATACGGGATTGTTTTGAAAAGAAATTGATGACATTGAGAAAGTACATACTGATTTTCAGAAAGCCGATCTATTTACCAAAGCATTTGACAAAACGCGTTTTAATTTTCTGCTTTGTTTAAATGGATTAAAAACCCTTGCTGATATCCTGAAACACGGATGATTATCTATATTTTCGGTTTATTTTTCTTTTAAATTATATTTTGGTTTTGGATTTTAAGGGGTGAAAAATAGAAAATACAAGAATATATTGTGCTTTTTGTTTGTATAGTTAAAACCCAAAAACATTGAAAAAAATGAAAAAGTCAAAAAGATTGTGTTTTCTTGTTTTTAATGTCTTTAAAATATTATGAAAATCCAAAAACATTTTAAAATCTTGAAAGACCAAAAATAGTGTGTTTTCAGTTTGTATAGAAAAATCCAAAAAACCAAAAAGATTGTGAAGTTTCTTTTTATTTATAAAAAAATCCAAAAAAGTAAAAAACATTGTGTTTTAAGTATGTAAAGAGAAAAACCAAAAAGATTTTTGCACACATTCGCTGAAAATTAGGTCAATTACATACATTTGATGGACATATATTTGTATATGTTTGATCCTGATATTTACTTGTAAATATTCGGGATAGCCATTTACCTGATAATGGAAAGTTTTTGGGGCGATTGCTAAGCGTTTTACTTTATTTTTTCGCTGAAAATTATGTCGGTTATTTAAATTTGTGGAAAATGCTTGCATGTATTAGTCCTATAATCTACCCGTAGATTGATAGGATAGCCATTAATCTATTGACTGAAAGTGACTGGGGCGATTGAACATATTTTTTTTATGCTCCTCAAAATATTAAGTTTTTGAAACAAAAAGAGTAAATGATAGTACATTGTTTGTTTGACCCTAAATTCAGAAAGAAATAAGCTTAAAAGACTGTATGCTTAATTTCATTGGTGCATTGATAGGTCTTAAACAAGCTACTAAAGTAAAGTATGTGATATAAATAAAAGAAATGCCTAATTGAAAGAGGTGTTAGTTTCTACCCAAAATCTCGGTGAGGATGACATATTTGTAATAGCTTGTCATACTTAAGCCTTATAGTTGTTTTGATCACCCAAAAATAAAATAAAGCAAATAACAAGAGTTAGGGTTCTGGACACTGTGAGTCTTTATGCAGCTTAATCATCTGGGTATTCATATGCATGAATATTTCATTCGCTTTTAGAGCAAACCCTAAGTCATCAAACTTGATCACTGCTGAACTTCGTACATTTTAAACTACTGACTTGATCTAAATTCGCTGTTAGTCATACAATTTTTCCTCCCTTGTGCGCGTCTCAATACCAATAAGAAACGGACCCCAGGGGATACAATGTATGTAAGCCAACAGATAGAGTCATGCATACTCACTCACAGTAAAGGAAATATGATGCATTGCTCAAAGTGTTCTATAACTCCAAATTTTGATCGGCAATATAATGGTTTAAGTCAAGTTGGGGTGATATGACCAAAATCAAATTAAGCTTAAATCGAGATTAGAGGCTGATAGTTTCTGATATTCTGCGCGCTAATTTAACCATTAATCATATCACAAAAATGCTTGAAGGTTTGTTATAAGATTTTAGTGGACAACAATATCAATGACCGACTTAACACCAGTCACAATATCGCTGAAATATAAAGCTGTGATGGAAGGACAATTTGGTCAATATGATTCTCTGCTCAAACTCAACAAAAATCCCAAAAAAATATGTACTTCTTTTGAAAGATCATACAAAAACACAATAACATTTTCTATTCAATGTTTTTATTTTCGGATATTTCTTTTGTTAATATTTAACATCAAAAGTTCAAAATACCAAAAAGATTTTGCTTTGTAGTTTACATATTATTTATATTCTTTTTAAGTTAAGTGTTTCAAAATGTAAAACACGTTAAGGTATTTGATCATCGAGATATGGGATCTCGTTGATTTATTTAAGTTAATTCAATTGGTATCATTATATAACCATTCTTTTATTTATTTAATTTAATTGATTTAATTACTTAATTTAAAATTCCATAAATGTAATTCGTTAGTCATGTATAATGAATTAAAGTCATTCAGAACGAATTGGATTCTAATTCGTTAAATTAATTCGCTTCCGCGACTCTGTAACGAATGACTTCTAATTCGTTAAACATAACCTAACGAATTAAAAAAGAATTACTTTTAATTCGTTATGCCAAGTGTGATTTTAAGATAATGAATCACCTTATTCGTTATTTCAAAATTCAAACAAATCAGATGATTCGTTGCATTGGAGAACATGCCGTGTCAGACTATATAGGGATTAGTGAAGGCGGTTTCGTTATTGTGTAACGAATTGGAACTAATTCGTGTCCAATTCGTTATACAAATCAAACGAATAAGGATAACGAATCATACTTTATAATGAATCAGACTTTCATTCATTATTTATAACGAATCAGACCATCATTCGTTAACCTTTATTATTGATTCGTTAGACCTAATTCGTTCATTATTTACATGATAGCGAAGCAGTAATTCGTCATAACGAACCACCAATTCGTTATAACGAATTAGAATATTAACGAATGACATTTTAAATTATTTTAAATTTAAAGTTTATATTTTAGTTAAAATATGAATCTTTTAATTATTTGTTATAAGTGTTATTATTATTATTCTTCGTCACTGATTCTCAGGTTTATTTATTTAGTGCAATGACAGATAATATGGATCAAGATCCTCCTGTTGATGATCAACAACAGCAACAACAACAACAACAGCAACAAAATTTGCCCTTGCCTCCGTACGAAAAAAAGCATAACATTTGTGCTTTTGTCGGTAGGAATTTTGCTGACGAGGACGTTTTTGGAGATATAATAGCATTTATCAGACGATTACGCATTCACTTTGCAATGACAGCAAGACCGACTATATATCTTAGTATCATTCGTCAGTTTTGGAATACTGCAAGATATGTTGAAGGTGACAATCACATTGAAGCTATGATCAACAGAACACCCATTATTATTGACACTGATGATATTCGTAGGGTGCTTCAATTTGGAGACAATATTGATAATCCTTGTGAGTTTGACAAAAGATTGATTCGTGGTTTATTTTCCCGTGTCCGTTACACTGGTGATTTGGGCAAGTCCATGTATAATAGGGCGTACTTGTGCCCACAATTCAAGTACTTACTTCATGTATTAATTCATTGCCTTGGTGGACGTAACGGTGGCTTCGATGAATTTCGTGTTATGTTACAATCGGCATTTTTTGCCTTGACACTGAATAAGCCATTCAACTTCTCTGAGTTGATTTTTTATCACCTTAAAGAACAATGTCTTATGGTGACTCAGCGCAAGAAGTTCTTGATGTATCCTCGCTTTCTTCAACTAATTATACAAGATTTGATTCCAAACCTTGTGATTGATCAGACACTACAAGACGATGTGATGGTGCTGGATCATATGACTGCATATGTCGTTCATCGAATGAAGTGTTATAGGCAGACTCCACATCCACCTTTTAAAAGGTTGATTGGTCATCTGGTAAGTCCAGATTATGTATGTCCTAAAAATGATCACTGGATCCACGATGACTCGGATTCTAAGCGTGAGGAAGGACCAGGTAGGAACGATGGTGATGGGGGTGATGATAATGATGGTGGTGATGGTGGTGACCCAGCTCAACAAAAACGTGTTGAGGCTGTTGCAGCCGCTGAACGTAAAATAAAAGGAAAAGAGTTTACTGGTGAAGGGTCGTCCAAATGACGTGTGTCGGCTGGTGCTGGCATTTCATTTGGAGTTCAACCTCCAAGGTCGTTTATTCCTCAAAGACCGGCAGTGCTGCTTACTACTAGTACCCCGAAACTCACTTTGACGACTACACTCACATCTGACCCAAGGCTTGGCATGATTCCATAGTCAGTTCTATCTACCTTGCCAAGGCCTTCCACTGCTACATCGGTGGTTTCTCCTACTCCGATGATTATACCTCCACCGTCTATGGATATTTCTTTCATGAGGCTTAATCATCCTCATGGTCCTGTTCAACCTATCCCTCCCTCATTTCATACAATGTTTCAGGATCAACAGACAAATATGCTTTTGAGCTTACTTCATCTTAATGAAAATCAAATGTCTGCTGATTGTCTGAATCAAAAGCATTTAATGGAGAATCATAAGAGGTTGCTGAGTTATGTCTCCTTTTTCCAAAAAGAGACTAAAGTCCTTCATGAGATTGTTACATCTCAGGGGGTGAAGTTAAAAGAATAGGAAGACTTAATTTTCCAGCTTACATGCAAAGACGATGCACTCAAGAAACTTAGAAACGATGATGAAGATCCTGATGAGTCAGGTCCTGGGGGTGAGACGAAACAAACTCACGACTCATCTTCTGATGCAGGTACGAGTGATGCTGCCGGTGATTCGGGAAAGTGAATAATTGTTTATCATGATTATACAGCTGCTAATCCTATTGATATGATCAAGGCTAATACCATCATCTTTGTTGATGGTACAGGGGTGGTTAGAAGTATTGGAAATGCAGACGAAATTGAAGTGGGACAGTTTGTTGAGAGGTCCCTAACACAAGAGCAGATTTCCATACTGGTAGGTCTAGATGATGATGAGTTAGCCGTGCTAAAGGCTGAGGACGATGTGGAGGTCGAGAATGATGAAGAGATCTTAAATGATCCAACTATTGAGATGAACACACTAATGTTGATCAGGGTGCTCCAAGATATAATGAAGAAACAGTCAAAGCAGCCGAAGATCATTTGGAAAAGGCATCAAAGGGCAAGACTGTTGATACAAGATTTGATTCAAAGTAAGATCCGTCTATCGGTGATATTCAAAAATGGTTTGCTTGTCGGAACAAAATGACTCGTAAGATTATTGATGCATACAGATACGTTGATGAAGAACGTAAGCAAGAAGCCATCGCTCGTGCTGAAGCAAATCATATGACATCTTTTAAAGCCGTATCTAAAGTGCGAGACAGGTTTCATCAAAATCTGCTGTTCGAGGTCAATCACGGGTTTAAATTCTTCAAGCCACAAATTCCAATCGAAAGCGCATCGATGAGATTGATCCAAGGAACAGATTAGAGAAAGTTGGTGCTTAAAGTAAAGCCTCCAAAGACAATGAAGCGTGTACCGGTCAAGACGCTGAATCAACATATGTTCTTATCTTACAACCGCTGGTACTATGACAACCGAACTGGCGAGACCGTTATTGTTCTGGGTAAGGGCTTAAAGACCGAGCTGATAAAGATCATTAATCCGATGTGGCTCGTGAACTTGACAGAAACCGACAATGACGTGCTATTCAAGAATAAGATATTAATTGAGCGTCGTGAAGACTATGACCGAGCAAGGCAATTTCAACGCGTGTTCGTGTGTGTCATGAACATGGTATTCACAGCTGCAGAGATTGGCAGACCAAACGCTACAAGTAATTTAAAGACAAAGATCTCAAGACGAGGGGGGTGTCTGTTAGTACACAGTTTTGCGTCTCGAGTCTTTGTAATTATTGTTTTGTATTTATCGTTTATTTTAATGTAAAAGTTATTTATATTAAGCTAGTTCGTTAAGAATAGTCTAGTTCGTTAAGTATGTTTAACGAACTAGATATTAAGTTAAGTTCTCCCATAATTCGTTAATGATGTTTAACGAATTAGAGGGCAGTTCGTTAGTTTGTTTAACGTATTGTAATGTAACGAAGCAGGAGTCTAGTTCGTTACGGAATGTGTAACGAACTTGACCTCTCTTATATATATAGAGGTGTCATCCTCTGTTTAATTTAAGTTTTGAGTTTAACGTATTGAATTGTTGTCCAAGTTTCCTCTCAATCAAAGCTTCATTTAATTAATCTATTACATAATATATATACACCTATACACAACTAATACTAATATATACATAACATATAATCGATAAGAGTAATGATGAACTAAATCCCTTAATCGTTTATTAGATCTTAGATCTGAGATCCGTATGTGTTTTAACAATTTGCAAGGTTTCATTGATACGTACTTCGTCGAGAGGTAGATGAAGGTTACATTCGGCTAAGCACTGTTTGAGGTTCGAGACATGAAAGGTTGGATGGACACCAGTAAGTTCTTGCGGTAAATCGAGTTTATAAGCTACTATTCCAATCCTTTCGAGGATTTTGAATGGGCCTACCAAACGGGGTGCTAGTTTTCCTTTCTTTCCAAAACGAACTACCCCCTTCCAAGGGGACACTTTGAGAAGGACAAGGTCACCAACATTGAATTCGAGAGGCTTTCACCGTTTGTCGGCGTAGCTCTTTTGACGACTTCTGGCAGTGAGAAGATTTTTGCGGATTTGATCGATACAATCGGTAGTGTCTTGGACGATCTCGGGACCGGTGATTTGGGCTTCACCAATATCGTTCCAAAAATGGGCGAACGACACTTACGACTATAAACAGCTTGGAAAGGAGCCATATCAATGCTAGAATGATAGTTGTATGAGAATTCGATAAGTAGGAGATAAGAATCCCAATTTCCACCAAAATCAATTACATAAGACCAAAGCATATCTTCAAGGATTTGGATTGTATGCTCGGATTGACCATCGGTTTGAGGGTGATAAGTGGTACTAAGATCAAGGCGAGTGCCCAAAGCTTCTCGAAGAGATTTCCAAAAACGTAAGGTGAAGCGAGCATCACAAACAGAAATAATGGTCAACAAGAATACCATGGCAGCATACAATTTCACGAAAATAGATTTGAGCAAGTTGTTCGACAGAGTACTTCTCTTGTATTGGGATGAAGTGAGCTGATTTGGTTAATCGATCAATGATAACCCAAATACATTCATTTTGCTTTTGAGTGGGGGGTAATTTGGTGATAGAGTCCATAGCAATGCCTTCCCATTTCCGAACGGGTATAGGAGGTTGCTCGAGTAAACCAAAAGGTTTTTGATATTCGGCTTTAACTTTTGAGCATGTAAGGCATTTTGAGATGTAAAGTGCTACGTCCATTTTCATACCCGGCCACCAACAAATAGATCGAAGATCGAAGTACATCTTATCCGCACCATGATGCACGGAATATCGCGACATATGAGGTTCGTCGAGAATGAAAGTACGAAGTTCATCATGATTGGCAACCCACAAACGATTGAGAAAATAAAGCAAGCCATCGTGTTTGGTTTCGAGTTGAAGCTTGACTCCACATGACATGTCATCGTACATATTGCCTTCATCAATGGATGTGCATTGGGATAGATTGATGCGGTCTTGGAGATCGGTTTGGATGATGATGCTATGAAGCAAAATGGATTTGACATTAACTTTACGAGTAAGGGCATCTGCCATGACATTCGCTTTACCAGGATGGTTGTGAATTTCGCAATTGTAATCACTAAGTAATTCAGCCCATCGACGTTGTCACATGTTGAGATCTTTTTGGTCAAAGATGTGTTGAAGACTTTTATGATCGGTGAATACAACACATTTCGTGCCATAAAGGTAATGCATCAAGATTTAGAGAGCGAAAACGATGACACCAAGTTCGAGATCATGAGACGTGTAATTCTTTTCGTGACCTCGTTGCATGAGAACGCAACCGAGAACTTGGTTGGATGTATCGCAAAATACCACAAAGTCATCGTTTCCATCGGGAAGGGTTAAGACGGGAGCATTGCAAAGCATGTGCTTTAGAGTTTGAAAAACTTCTTCTTGTTTCGGTCCCCATTCATAAGGTTTTCTTTTATGAGTTAGTGCGGTGACGGGTTACATGATTTTGGAGAAGTTTAGAATGAATCGCTGATAATACCCAGCCAAACCAAGGAAATATCGGACTTCCGTGGGTGTGGATGGAGTTTTCCAATCCTTTACGGCCTTGATTTTGCGGGATCAACATGAATACCTTTATCGTTGACGATGTATCCTAAAAATTGAAATTCTTTAACCAAAATTCACATTTTGAGAACTAGGCATAAAGTTGTTCTTTTCTTAGGAGATCAAGAATGGAACGTAAATGATGCTCATATTCGGCTTTGGTCTTGGAGAGAATGAGGATGCCATCGATAAAATCAATTACGAATTTGTCCAAGAATGGTTCGCAAACGCGGTTCATGAGGTCCATGAATACTGCGGGTACATTGATTAATTCGGATGGCATAACCATGAGTTCATAATGTCCATACCAAGTACGGAAAGAGGTTTTAGGAATGTCATCTTCATGAACACGCAATTGATGATAACCCGATCGAAGATCGATTTTGAAAAAAAAAGTTACGCCTTAGATATGATTGAAGAGGTCGTCGATTCGAAGCAAAGGGTAACAATTTTTGATGGTGAGTTTAATTAGTCCATGGTAATCGATACACATGCGAAACGAGCCATCTTTCTTTTTCATGAAGTGGATGGGAGCGCCCTAAGGGGAAGAGCTTGGACGGATAAAGCCCTTATCGGAGAGTTCTTGAAGTTGGTTCGATAACTCTTGCAATACCGAAAGAGCTAAACAATATGGAGCCTTGGCTATGGGAGTTGCTCCGGGCTCAAGGTCAATTTGAAATTTAACCAGACGAATGCGCGGGAGACCAGAGACGTCTTCGGGAAAAACGGTAGGAAATTCATAAACAACGGGAATGTCTTGAATTTTTTTTGTTCGAGGTCTTTTACCACTGCTTGGGCTATGAATGGAACGTACTTTTGGCGTAAGTACTTTCAAGATTGAGAGCTTGACACGAGGTTGAGTTTCTTGGGAATAGTTTTGCCAAAGACCTTGAGGGTTTTGCCATTGACGAGCGGGATTCGAATAAATTTTTCATAACAAATGACTTCGGAATGTTGCAAAGCTAAGCAATCTATGCCTACTATGATGTCGAAACTTCCATTTCCATTGGGATGAGATCTATCGAGAATTCACAAAGATTGAAAACACTTTCCCTCTTTTCGAACCATTGAAACAAGCTAGTGGAACATTTATTGCAAAAAACTGAGATGGGTTGGCACCATGAAATTTTTCAAGGTGAAAGGTGCGGGGTTAGGTATGGCTTGGGTAACGGTTGGTTAGATAGCTTGAATTTGAGTTATCAGTCCGGGAATCACATCGGCGATCTCTCTAGCAACCATAGCGGCCATTTGACGATCGGAGTTAGTCTTGCGAGTGTGGCGACGAAGAGGAGGCATTCTAAAATAATAAAAGAGAAATGACATAAGTTTGGGTTAATTGATATAAGTATGAGGCAGTACTATAAAAAGGGCTTTTAATGACTCGCAAATGCGAGTCATTGATAGCCCAAACATAAATCAAATTTGACTTGCACTCACGAGTCATAATTTATGACTCTCCTTTATGACTCACATTTCATGACTCACGTTTATGACTTACACTTTATGACTCTCATATATGATATGCTTTTATGACTGTAATTTATGACACGCAAATTTGTGAGTCATGGTATTATTTAAAAACAAAAATTATTTTACTATTTTATTATTATTATTATGCATACTAATATTTAAATTAATGACACAATCATACAAAATAAACCGTTCATTTCATTTCTTAATTAAGCATCCTACATCAAAATGTTACAAAAAATATTTGTTTAGTCAATACAAGAAATTATTCTCGGAAAACAAAATGAACCGCATAGCTCGACCATTCTTCACGAACTGCATCAAGATCCGCATCCGTGTATACCTCTTTGCCTCCACCAACCTAAGAAGAAAAAAAAGATGTTACAAACTTGGTCAGGACAAAACATATTCGATCAAAACAAACCAATTAGCAAAAGAGTAAATTACACTTACATTGTTATTGACGAGTATGTCAAGTCCGTCACGAACTATCTCCATCATGAAGTTTAAGATATAATATCCGCACTCTATACTTCCCGGTTGAGTTGAAAACTACAGAATAACATGTTCAAAGTTACAGATTATGATTGAATGATAATACAAGTTTGGTTTTGTGTGTGTTGAACTGAAGGCAGCCTAATAACTAAAAACATCATCTCATAATTCACTAAACAAGTTGACTATTATGACTTTAAGTTGAAATAATCACACTTTAGTTACACATGTATGAAACATATTTTTACAAAGTTGAAAATAAATACTTTATTTTAGTCGTATTCTTTTACTTGCGTCCGGTTCAGCGCGCGAAAATCAGATTAGCGCGCGCGTGCAGATTAGTAGCGTGCAATTAAAATTAGAATTTGAATAACGCGTAGATCAGAATAATGCACGCAGATCAGAACAGCCGGCATATAAGAATAACGTTCAGATCAGAACAACCCACGTGCAGATCAGACCAACGCGCATGCCCGGATCAGATCAGCACATGCGCATCCAGCTCAAATCTGCGCGCGCGTGTAGATTAGTATGCTTGTAGTTCAAATAAGATATGATAATAACACGTGCAGTTCAATTTCCATTTTAAGAAATTAAGTACTCACCTTGTTGTTGACCCAATTGACTTTGATACGCATGTTGGCTCCCGATTTTACATCGTATAGTATCATTGCGCTGCAATATAAATTTTGAAATATATCAAAGTATATAATATATAATGTTTCAATAATTTGTATAACTTACGCATTCATAATTTGCCTCAGCTGTAGATTGACATCGATCGGCCTTAAGGAATCGAGATAATAACAAGTAGTAGTTTTATGTCTAACACGGCCAACACTGTTGGGACTTATGTTTTAGACCGACGCACCGAATTAATTTATGGGTGAAAAATATATTTTTTGTCTCAACCAAGGGTGGATGGCTTGAAGACGAAGTCATGCTAGACTAGTATAAATAGATGTTTTTATTCATTTGTCTAGTATGATTGAGTGTATTGTGTATTGAGTGAGATCCAGGGTTTTATCCCTTTGAGATAGTCTCCTCCCCAGGATGAGCTCTCCCGGGGGGGGGGGGGGCTGATATTTCTTGTGTATGTAAGAATGTATGAATAGTTCATCTTTTTGAGAATCATTCGGCTTATATTATCATGCCACCATTTCTATCTTGTTTGTGTTTCGATTACATAGATGTGTTTATACTATGTTATTGATTATTGTTAATCGAATCAGGCTCTCTCCCAATACATATCATCCATCCAAATATCGTTCAAGAGTGAATAAGAATGAGATTCGATCCTAAATCGGATCCGAACTCCACACCGTTAATACCGATTATTCATGCTTCCGCACCGGGGCTCGGGTTTTTTCAGTTTGTATCACCTAGTGGCTTCTACAAAATAAAAAAAACCAAATACAGTTAAATAACTTAGTTCTATTTTATCTACAAACAAGAATTTAAATGAAAATTCAAACCCGGGATTGTAGGGTACTATGATGATGTCATTTTTGTATCTTTTAGTTAATCGTTCTGCAATTATTTTACTTGAATCATCAATATGTTTGGATCTCGATTTATAATCATCTGTCATGGTTGAAGTCGCTGTCACAAAACATATTCAACGATCTGGAATTGGTCCATTCTTGATTTGCTCATACAAGTACCTGTAAACGTACAACACAAAATAAATTAAATAAAATTTGTTTCACAAACGATTCTTTATAATAAAGTTATTCACTAACATCATATATGAAGTAACGACAGAACCACTCAGCGAACCCAATGTAAAAACCCCTTCAAAATCTTCCATACTTAGGTACGTGAAACTCTCATACCCGAAACATTCATCCTCACTCTGGACTTTTAGGGAGTCAACATTTGCAAGCTATGCATCAGCCACTAGTGCAGCCATCGTCAAGACAACACTTTTTTTGATTCTCACCCTTGTGGTCCGTTGTGCTTTCATCTTCCTTTTTTGAAACGTCTTTTCATCTTTTCTTGTCTCCTTTCCTTTACCTTTCGGGTTTTTGTCTTCTTCATGTGGTTTTTGGGCTTTTTCTGTATCATTTTTATTCATTTAAATGTCTCCTTTTCTTTTCCATAATTTTTTTCTTTTTTCTCATCAGGTTCTCGTAGCCGTTTATTGGTTTTCTTACTTCCTATTTTTGGTAATCGCTTTGCAAATGGTTTCTTAACTATTTTTTCCTACAAAAAATATAAATAAGTAATTTAAATTAGACCTCATGTACATATGCATTAAATCTATATGTAAATAATATTACCAAGTCCGAGGATCGAATGACAAGATGTGTTGGCCAACTCAATATGTGTCTCACTCCATCTTTAACTTTAAAAATGAACTCCTCTTCTAGCAGTGTCGGTAGTAAAGAATCTCCTTTTATATTGCATTCCATCATAACCGTAATGTTCTCACTTGTTTCCATTATTATAGTTCCCGTGGTGACTATATTTGTAGCAACCTCAACCGCAAGATAGCATGATTTATCCTACATATATATAGGACGTTAGTAATCAAGAACTGCAATGGTTTATTACTTACAAATTAGAAAGACATACACATGGTTCTTCAAGTGTTTCGTCTTCAAAGTATTCATCTCCCCAAATTTGGCAACTCTCAGCTTCGGAAGCATGATCCATACCCCTTTTCAATGTCTCTACCTCATTTTCAACTTTACCGAACGATTGATCCATCATCTTCTTCTTCGTGTCCATGTAGTACTTAACACTCTGGGTAAGAAAATAATTGGCGTCGAGTAACAAATTTACCCATCCCACGTACATGCCCACGTACTTCCTCGGTACCGAGGGCCTGTGTAAGCACATCATAGTTTCCTCGTACATCCTCATTACTTCATGATTGTTGTAGCTTATCCTGTAATTGAGAATCATGTTTCCAAACTATACAATCAATAGAAAAACTTACAATTCTATCAACAATCACTTGGACATTAGAGTCGAAGCCTCCTGTTTTTAGTTCTCTTGCTTTTTTCCACAACAATGACCTATAAATCTCCTCTTCATCCTTATCGGTTTCTTGCATCTAAACAATAGTGAATCGTGTTGCAAAAGCTCAGCGCGCAATTGCTGTCCAAGTTAGCGCGCGCGTGCAGTTTTTTTTGCGAAAAATGTCCATGTTCGAGTCAGGGCGCGCGCACGCAGATTGAATCAGCGCGCGCGCTGTTGAGTTAGTGCGCGCGTGCAGACTGAATCAGCGCGCGCGATTGCTGTCCAGGTCAGCGCGTACTCAAGTAGTCCGGTTCAGCGCGTAAGCCAGATCAGCGTGCGGGCGTGCAGATTGAATCAGCGCACACGCAGTCTGGGCCAACGCGTGCGCAGTTCAGATCTGCGCACGCAGTCTGGTCAGCGTGCAGGTCGGGTCAGCGTGCGGGCGATAAGACTGAACCAGCGCGCGCAGTTCAAATTAATGCGCGCGTGCTGTCTGGGTCTGCGCACACATGCAAAATGAATCAGCATGCGCGTGCAGATCAGGTCAGCACGCGTGTAGATTGGTCAGTGCGCCAGCATGCGCATCAGATCAAGTAAAAGAATTGATTATTTTAATATGTACAATCTCAGCAGTGAGTCTGGTGTATCCTTTTCTGCTTAAACGATGATTATATTTATACGTTGCACGCTTTTCTTGCCATTTCTTACTCTTCTCCTGCATTAAAAACTTTAAAGTGTCATTGCATGTTTCAAAAACTTTGTGATATACAGTAGAGACAGACACGCAAAGTTTAACGAACCAACCACATTTTTGAAAGTCTTTGCGATGCAAAAACTTTCCACTATTCTTTCACGAACGGATAAGCAACATGAGGCTTGTGTAAACTCTCCGCCTCAGGGTTATATATACGATTCTTAATGAATTTCTTATAGAAATAGTGTTTGAGATTTTTCCATTTGTTCCCAGTTGACTGGATAACGTTTTTCCGACTCTTTGGGTCAACTATAAAATACTCCTAAAGCATAAAATGCAAATTTTATTATTATCAACGAAATTAAAAGATAATTTGAAGTTAAGATCAAATTTAGACTTACCAAAACATATTCCCATATATCTTGCTTGATTTCTGGATGAACGTTCGACCACTTCTCGTAAACTATAGAAACCATATTTCTTGCTATCAGTCCCTCAAAAGTTGCAAGTTTTTTGGCTCCTTCTCCAATTGGGACCCCTTTTTTGTTGTAAGTAATAAGAGTTTTCCTTTTATTAGGCATTGACTTTATAGTCGGACCTCGGTGCGTTTTGGAGCTTTCTTCATGATCCGAATCGAAATTTGATTCCATCTTACCACAAACAATCAACCTGATACAAATTAATATTAGTTACAGCAGAATTAGTCAGTAATCAAGAACTGAAATAAAACAGCAGAATTAATCAGTAACCAAGAACTGAAATAAAACTGCATAATTAAACAGTATCCAAGAACTGAAAATATAACACAGAATTAAACACACCCAAGTAATTCAAATAAAGTATAAGTTACAACAGAATTAAACACAACCAAGAACTAAAATAAAACACAGAATCTAAGGTTTTAATTATCCACTAATATTCCCCCGGGATCCATGCGCATATCAATGTATACTAAAGCGGAGTCTTGTGTAAGATCAACAATAGCCTCATACTCCAACATATCATCAATTTCAGCAGTTGCTTCATACTTGTACATCTTATGTGGTGTGAAGCCAACAGCATACAGCTTCTCATCTTGTCAATCTTGAACATAAAAAACTTGTCTGGCTTGACTAGCTAATATGAAGCGTTCAGTTTGGTGACCAAGCCTATCAAAGTTAACCACCGTAAATCCAAAATCATCCTTTTTTACTCTACGACTATCTACCCACATGAAAACAGGAATAGTAAACATGCAATAATCAAGATCCCATATCTCCTTTATACGACCAAAGTAAGTAACAGCTCCGTACACGGGATTGGAATCTTTTGCACTAGCAATCTGCATAGCATGTGCAACTAAAGATACTCCACTACATTGAGTTGTTCTAGATTCATCTCGAGATGTTGTATGATACTGATACTTATTTATGGATAAACCACTATATTTATTAACAGAAAAGCTAGGCCCTTTGGCCAACCAACAAACACTATCACAAATATCTTTCCCACTAGCCAAACGTTTTTCAACCTATTGAAAAAAGAATTATTATAATTCAAACAAATTATTAAATAAATTAATGTTTTTCTAACAAACTTGTTTAAAATACACCTCGTTTTTAAGCCAACTAACAAAGGTCCGATTGTGTTGGTTTTGCAACCATGTACTGTTTCGAGATTTACGGGGGTTGAGAGCCTTCAATTCCAACATATGTTGCCTAAAAATTGAAGTTAGAATAATTTTGATTCCTTATAAAGAGTAGCCTCAAATAATATATAATATTCAATATAATGAAATTCTTAGTCTATATATGGCTCTACAACAGTGTTTCCTAATACATAAAGATGCGCTTGATCAAGTAACTTAGCATCCACAACATCGATTGTGGCCCTGGATAAAGGCTTGCCGGTGCAGATTCTTTCATCAGCACGTTCATAGGGATTGCCAATTGATTTCATGTTTTTAAAGTAGTTCGAGCAAAATTCCAAGGTTTCCTCTACCATATAACATTCTGCAATGCAACCCTCGGGTCGATAATGATTCCGTACATACCCTTTGAGTGTTTTCATGTCTCTCTCAAATGGATACATCCACCTAAAATGAACAAGGCCACATAACCTCACCTCTCTAACTAAATGCACCATAAAATAAGTCATGATATCGAAAATAGAAGGAGGAAAATACTTCTCTAACAAACACAAAGTTAATACGATGTCACGTTGCAATTTTCTTAGCTTACTAACATCAACAACTTTACTACACAACCTGTTGAAAAAATGACACAACTTATGATTGTTTTCCTCACATTCTCTGGTAACACCCCCTTGATTGGAAAGGGAAGAAGTTGTTGCATCAGTACATGACAATCATTAGATTTCAAACTATTCATCTATGAAACATCATCGGACACGAGATTCTTGAAATTAGAGCAATACCCATCAGGCACTTTTATGTTAGACAAAGTTTTATAAAATAACTTTTTCTCCAGGGTATGTAATGTGTAGCATGCATGCAGAAGAATAAGTCGATTCCCTTTCGGTTGAGTTTTTCATTCAGGTTTAATGCCTAACTCCTCAAGATCTTGTCGTGCGTTTAACCCATCCTTTGTCTTGTGAGGCAGATTCAATAACGTCCCATAAACGCTCTCACACACATTTGTTTTCTATGTGCATAACATCTAACTGTAGACGAACATACAGCTCTTCCAATATTCAAGTTCAAAAAATATTGATTTTTTATGCCACAATTTGGGAGTCTCTTTTTCCTTCTTTGATGCTTTCTCCTTGGACGTATTCTTCTTTGATGTTTTCTTCTTTGATGTTTTATTCTTTGACGTTTCCTTCTTTGACTTTTTCTTCTCACCCCATGTATTCTTAAACCCCGTGAGATAGTTATAAATGCCTTCACCTGATAATGGATTTTATATAACATCACTCTCTTGCTGATTGTTGAAATCTTTTTTTCTTTAACTATTAGGATGCTTAAGTGGGAGAAATATTCTATGGCCAAGAAAGCAAACTTTTCTAGGACTTTGGCAACCACTGTGAACGAGTATTCTCTTAACATATTGGACAAGCATGATAACCTTTTGTAACACACCCCGAAAGATTACCATATGCGGGAAAGTCATTAATAGTCCAAAGTAATACTGCTCTTAGATTGAAATATTCTTTCTTATAAGCATCAAAGTCTTAAAGCCAGTTTCCCATAACATTTTTAAATCTTCTATCAATGGTGCCGAGTAGACATCAATATTGTTACCAGGTTGGTTTGGCACTGATATTAATAGAGTCAACATCATGAATTTTCTTGACATGCACAGATAAGAGGGTAGATTATACATAATTAGGATAGCTGGCCAACAACTATAGTTGGAACTTAGTTGACTTGTGAAAATTAATACCATCGGCGGACAAGTCTAATAATATATTCTGATATTCTTTTCCGAATTCTTTTCACGTGTTGTCAACAAGCTTCCAAGCTGGGGATTTGTTAGTGCAAGGTTTTGTCGTCTCGAGTCTTTGTAGTTATTGTTTGTAATTTATTATTATTTTAATGTTAAAGGGGTATTTATGGAAATATGAACCCATTCGTCATGTAACGCTCATTCCTTAAGGATGTTTAATGAATGAGCCCATTCGCTATTATGCACAGTTCATTCATTAAGGATGTTTAACGAATGAACCATAATCGATATTAGTAATTGACCATTCGTTTAGGATGCTTAATGAATGGACCTCAGTCTCCATGTAATTGATCCATTCTTCATTCTTCATGGAATTGCACAAGAGGATCCAGTAGCTGATCAGCAACAGGTTCAGCAACAACAAGAACTTGAGATCCCACTTTTACCGTTTGATAAAAACACAACATTTGTGCCTTTGTTCAGGACAATTTTACTGATGAAGACATGTTCTGAGATATTATAGCTTTCATTCGAAGATCTCGAATACATTATGCCATTACCGCAGACATACCGGCACATTTCTGTGTTATACGAACATTCTGGAATTCGGCACGTCTCGTAGAGTCGGAGAACCATATCCTCACCGAAGTCAACAACAAGCCGATTGTTGTGTCACCTGAGGTTATCCGACGGGCGTTAAGGTTTATGGATAACATGGATAAACCATGTGAGTTTGACAGGACGTTTATCGGCGGATTGTTTTGAAGATTATTCTATTCAGGTGACCTTGAACGTTCCCAATACAACAAGGCTTACTTGTGCGCCCCGTACAAGTATCTACTACATGTTCTTATACATTTCCTTGGGGGACATAAGACGAAAGCCGGATTATGCTACATTCAGCATTCGTAGCTCTTGTTTTGAACAAACCGTTAAACTAATCTGAGCTTATCTTTTATCACCTCAAGGAAAACTGCTTGGTCAAGAATCGACGCAGTAAATTCCTGATGTATCCACGGTTTGTCCAGCTGATCATTCAGGACTTAATTCCTGATTTGGAGATTGATAGGACGTTGAAAGATGATGTGTTGAAGGTGGAACACATGAATGCAGACATGATGAAAAGGATGAAGACGTATAGGAGCAAGGAACCGCAGGATATCCCAAGGACCAAACGGTTAATTGGTCATTTGGTGAATCCGACATACGTATGTCTTTCTAATGATCGTTGGATCCATGATGATTCAGATTCCGAACGAGAAGAAGGATCAGGTGGGAACGATGGTGGAGATGATGGTGGTGATGGTGGCAATGGAGGTGATCAAGGATGTGTTGACGTTGAGGCAGCAAGCTCACAGGCTGCTCAACGAAAGCATAAGGGCAAGGCGTTAGCAAAAGATCAGCCACCTAAACATCGTATTACACATGGATCTGGTGTGGAGATTGGTCCACGTGTGTCGAGGTCTTCCGTTTCTTAAAGACCGGCGGTGCCTCTTACTACTAGCGCCCCGACACTCACTTTGACGACAACGCTCACTTCTGATCCAAGGCTTAGCTTGATACCACAATCGGTTTTATCTTTTATGCCAAGGCATGCTACTGCTACATTGATGGTTCCTCCGACATCGACATTGATGCCCACACAACCTTTCGACGTCTCATTTATGAAAATCAGCCATCCTCAAGGTCCTGTGCAGCCCGTACCTCCGAAATTTCATACTTTGACCCCCACCCATCAGATGGACATGCTCTGAGTTTGATTCACTTATACGAGAATAAAACGGCGGCCGATCATCAAGCTCAAGAGAAAATCATGTTGAACCAACGACGTCTGATGGGGGTATGTTTCCTACTGTTAGAAGGAAACAAAAGAGCTTCGTGATATTGTAACGGATCAGGGGCGAATATTAAGGAGCAGGAAGATCTCATCCTTCAGCTGACTTGTAAAGATGACACCTTGAAGAAATGAAGAAAGACGATGACGATCCTGATGCTCCGGGTACTGGAGGAAATGAGCCGAAACAAGCTCATGGCTCATCTTCCAGGGCTAGTACTACTGGTGGTGGAGGTGAAGGCAATGATCGACAAATAGTCAATTACGAGGACTCGACAAATGTTCAACCTATCGAGTCGATCAAAGCCAACACCATCCTACTTATGGACCTCGATAAGGGGGTAGTGATGAGCACTGCCAACGTGAATGAAATCGAAGTAGGACAATTTGTCGATCAAGCCCTAACTCACCGTCATATTTCATTATTATTAGAGCTGAAAGATGAAGAGTTGGACGCGTTGGAGGCTGAGGACGATGTTGAGGTGGTGAATGATGAAGAAGTGCTGCTTGATGCGAGTATTCCACATGGGAATACGTCGTTTATATATGAAGACGAGGAGATAGAGATGGAGAATGTGACAGCAGAGGAATACCCTAGTCTATATCAAGGTTCAAATGTTGATCAGGATGTTCCCACATTTACTGAAGACTATGTTAAAGCTGTTGAAGAACATCGAAAAAAGACAACAATGAATAAAGAAAATATGACGGAACGAGAGTCTGATCCGACTGAAGCTGATATTCTGGGATGCTTTGTGCACCACAACAAACGTGCCCGTAAGATTATTGAAGCTTACCGGTACGTCGATCGAGAACAACAACTGGACTCTGCTGCACGAGCTAAAGCAAATCAGAAGACTACTTTTAAAGTCGCACCGACCGTGAAAAGTAATATTGTTTCTTGGTTATACGATTCTGAGTTGAATGTTTGTATTATCAAGTGGGAGAACGGTGTTCAGTATTTCTAATACATCACTGACGTTCTCTCACTGTCGAGGTGGGATGTTTGCACACTCGCCAACCGGTTGTTCATAAATTGTGGTGGAGATTGATTAGCAGAATCATTTCACCAACATCTGCTCTTCGAGGTAAACTGTGGATTTAAGTTCATTAAGCCACAAGTCCCAACCCGTAAGTACATTGATGAAATTTATCCTCGATGGTTTGGGGGAAACTTGTACTTAAAGTTAAACTGCCGAAGACGATGAAACGTGTACCTGTGAAGACTTTCCCACAGAGTTTTCACCTATCGTTCAATTGATGGTACTGCGATAATCGGACTGGCGAGGCGGTCATTGTGCTGGGGAAAGGAATTAATACCAGCTATATACGAGTTATCGTCCTAATATGGCTCGTTAACTTATCGGAAACTGACAATGATGTGCTTTTTGCGAACAAGATTTTGATTGAACATCAAGAAGATTACGATCAATCTATGCAATTCCAGTGTGTCGTGAGTGTGTGTCATGCGTTCGGGATTAATATTTGTCGAGATTGGAAGATGAAGAGGTTCAAGTAATTAAAGACAAAGAGCTCAAGACGAGTGGGTGTTTGTTAGTGCACGGTTTTGTCGTCTCGAGTCTTTGTAATTATCGTTTGTAATTTATTATTATTTTAATGTTAAAGGGGTATTTATGGAAATATGAAACCATTCGTTAGGTAAGGCTCATTCGTTAAGAATGCTTAACGAATGAGCCCATTCGCTATTATGTAAAGTTCATTCGTTGAGGATGTTTAACGAATGAACCATAATCGTTATTAGTAATTGTCCATTCGTTAAGGATGTTTAACAAATGGACCTCTGTCACTATGTAATTGATCCATTCGTCATGGAATGTTGATTAATGGGGTATAGCGAATGATTCATTCGCAATACCATACGTTAACTTATGTAATGATAACGAATGGAGACCATTCATTATAGGATGTGTAACGAATGGCATCCCATCGTCTATATAATGCTTATTCAGCCTGTGTTAATTAAGTATTGATTAAGTTTTTACCGAAACTCTGTCAAATTATTCTCTCTCAATCACTTTGTTAAGATTATTGTTCAATCACCTAATCTGTAGCATGTCACATTACTAGATCTATCATCTAATCTGTATACAATGAATATGTATTGATTGGATCCGGTGTTCAACAGGAATATCGAGGATGAGTTAACTTACCATTAATTATTTTGCCCCATGCATGCTAAGTTAAGTCATGTGCGATTTTCGGTGGCGAAAACATTCTTCTAAATCTAGGGATGAGAGCAAAATACCACAAAACTTTTGAAGGCACGTTCTTGGTATCCTCCTTCCAACGGGATGCGCCACAAGTTGGACACCGAGAAGCATCCTTATGTTCTTTCGAGAATAGAACACATTCGTTCTCACATGCATGAATTTTTTCAAATTGTAGACATACTCCTTTAGCAACTTTTTAGCCTCATAATTTGAGCTAGGAATTGTATTATCTAATGGTAAGACATTTTTTTAAGGCACCCTACAATGCCTCAAAACTACCATCAGACCAGCCATATTGACCCTTCAGATTTTGGAATATTAATAATCCACTAAGTGCATTATACTTCGACCCTACGTAAAGTGGCTAATCACATTCTTCAAGAAGTGAATTCAATGAATCAGGTTCTTCGTCAGCATATGCGAACGGACCATGTAACATTTCCTTTGTATAATTATAATCACTTGTATAATTATAATCAAAGTCGGGAGGCCTAGACTTATCAGGAAGTTTTTCTCCATGGAAAGACCAAACCTTATACTTTTCGTTGAAGCCGTTGGCAAACAGATGATAACGCACTGTATCAATAGGGTGGTGACAAAATTTGATATAATTTATACAAGGACATGGTATAACTTTTGATTTTGGAATATTTATTTGCGCAAACTCTAGAAAGCCCTCCACAGCTTTCTCATATGCATTTGATAATCTATCAGACGAGATCCACAATTTATCGATCTTCATTTGTTTCTACTTTGACACCATGACAAAAAGTAAAATCAAAATTTATACTTGAATGAAATTTTTTTACACACTCACTATTATGTCAATAGGTGAATTGGATAGGTGTTCACAATACAAGCTTAAAACAAGATATCAAAATACATTAAAGTTGTCTACTATCCCGAACAACCAAAATACAAACATTGTGCAACCAAAATACATAAAAATTAACAATAAAGAGAAAGCCTGGACATTTAACTTCATTTCATTTTGAGATTTTTTAAAAAAAAGAAACACGACAAATGGATCTGCGCCAATATGGGCCTTTCTTTAAAAAAAGAAATAAGACAAATGGGTTGGATACATGTATTGTCCTGCTGATTTTTCCCCCTTTCTATTGAACTCCTTATAATCTGTATATCAATATAGGACTTCATAGTTTTATTACTTTCATAGCCAGTACTAATAACAACAAATATGCTATAGCACCAAAATAACTAACTACTCATGACGTCTAAAGGTCAGAAGTTTTGGTATATGTGTAAGATCAGATCAAACTTGGTTACACTTTACTTAAATGTTTAAACATAATAAACTTGAAAATGTAATTGGTCAAATGGGGTTGAACTATAACTCAATCAAACAAAACCTTCAATTAAACAAAGTTCAAACATATGCAGCACTATGTCATATATATCTTATCTCAGGAAAAACAAAACGCAAACAAAGTTTGTTTGTGTAAATAGCAGTGAATCTGTTAACAACAATTTGAATGACATAGATTTATAATGATAATAGAGTTAATGTTAACAATATACCTATAATCACAACATTTAACGTACAGTTTGGGTTCGGCTCGTTTACACACATACAAACTTATAAACAATTAAATATACATTGTGTTTAAAAAACTAACATGCAAAATCCACCTAAAATCACAACAATTAACCCACATACATACAAATCTGTTCATATTAAGTGAAAATCTACATACAGACATACAAATAACTTTTATTTAAACCAGCTAACACGAAGACCTGTTCATATTAAGCCTAAATCACCATCAAATTGAGTAAATCCGTGCAAATCAGTTCGTATAAGCCCAAAGAAGCACATAACTCAAATGAACCTACCTACACACAAATGAGTCGATGGATTGAGGTTCAGCGTAGTGCAGCCATGTTTTTCTGGTGGGTGATGGCGAGAAGGTGCAGCAGCGATGGTCTAGTGGTTGACACCGAGGAGGTGCAGCGATGGTGGTCTGGTGGGTGACGCCGGGAGGTGCAGCGTTGTTGTTTTAGAGAGGCACGGTGATGGGGTCTTGTGAAGGAAAAATGGGAGGGAGAAAAGGGAACTTACAAGTTAGGTTAACGTTTTTATGTTATCATTATATGAAAATAAAAGTACATTTAAATTTGAATTAAACAACATTTATAGGTCTCCTTCAATTCCACTCGCTCCTCCTCATTCGTGCACCTCATAAGCTCCCTAAAACATCCTTGTTTGTCCCTTATCTTGTCCTGTACAGCCTCATTCCATCACCAAGACTCCTTATGCCCACCTGCCTTTCCTGTTGTTACCCCAAGAGTCTCCTTTGCTACTTGAATGATCTTTGTCTCCATAGCTTCCCATATATGAGTTGAGTCCCCATTTAGTCGAGCCCGCGCCTGTAGTATGAGTTTATTCTTAAACAGTAGGATGATTTTCATCCTTTAAATTTCCCCATCGAATTCTAGGTGTACCTTTCTTCTGTCGAAAAGTCAGCTTATTTTTGAAGCCTATATTTGTCACCAGTCGTTGATGTTGAGCCACAACTGTCTCCCCAGGTATGACTTTGCAGTCCTTCCACCAACGTCGGTCTCCTTGCCTCATCAAAAGGTAGTTAGTTTGCGTGTCGAGTCCGCCACGGCTATAAGTGATCAAATGAGAATCTTTTTTTTCCTAAAATAAGAATTTACTGGGAGATGAAATAATTACTGGTAGTTGAAATGTGAGATGATTTATTTACTGGTAGTTGAGATTCTTTTTCTAGAAAGGCGTATTCGAGATGGTTTGGTAGTTCTTTTAGCTCTAAGGCTGGTGGTTCTTCAATTGATGGTTTTAATTTTTCGTTACATTCAGTGATCTCACATACTACTTTTGATGTTTCTTGATTGTTTTTGATAGTATTGAGATTTTTATTTTCTAAAATGGGTTTGGTGACGGTTTCCGTTAAGATTTGTGTTTCTAGTGTGTTACTGATGGAGGAATCTCGCACATAGCAACTCACAATAGAATTGATGATGTCAACACAGTATAATGTGTTATCGTGATGTTGTGGATGTTGCATAGATTTTCCTATGTCAAAAGTGATTGCCTCGTCATTGACCCTCAGAGTTAGTTTGCTGGTGCAAATATCAATGATAGCCTTTGCAGTGGCTAAAATCGGTTTTCCTAGAATTAGAGGTACACTTTTCTCTTCCTCCATGTCTAAAATTACAAAATCTATTGGGAAAACAAATTTGTCAATTTTGAAAAGCATGTTTTCAACAATGCCCCGAGGATATTTAACGGTTCGGTCAGCTAACTGAATGTTCATGTGGGTGGGCTTTGGTTCTCCTATCCCTGGTTTTGCAAAAACTGCATAAGGCATTAAATTAATATAAGCTCCTAGGTCAGCCAGGGCATTACTAACAGATAAATTTTATATGAGACAAGGGATAGAAAATCTCCCTGAATCGGTCATTTTCGGTGGCAGCTTGTTTTGGAGGACAACTGAGCATTCTTCACACAAGGTGACATGCGAGAGCTCCTCTAGATTTCTTTTGTTAGTCGTCACTTCTTTGAGAAACTTTGCATATTATGGCATTTGAGCAATGGCTTCGACGAAAGGGACGTTGATGTGTTGTTTGAAGAGTTTTAAAAACTTCTCATATTGAGCATCCAATCTCTCCTGTTTTAGCCGTCCAGGGTATGGAATGGGTGGAACATAAGTTCGGACTGGTTCCTTAGGTTGTATGGTGCCTGTTGGGATCAGTCTCTCCTTCGTTGACTTCGTTTTTTCAGGGACTTCCTTCTCCATAACTTGTTCTAAAGTTGGTGAGGCAACAGTGGTTGTGCCACTTCCTAATGTTACCCCATTGCATGTTGAATTAGGGTTTGTATTTGTGTGGCTTGGAAGAGCGTCAGGTGGTTTTTCAGACAATTGTCAGGCAATATGTCCAATCTTAGTTTCTAGATTCTGCAATGATGCTTGTTGACTTTTTAGGTCAGCTTCATGCTTCAACAATACTCCGCTGACATCAACGGCTCTTGAGTCGGCCTTTTTTTCTACTTCATTTGTTTTGGTCATGATTTGGATCAATATTTCTTCAATTTTTTAGTAGGTCGGATTTTGACGGCTACTGGAACTTTGTTCTTGAAATGGAGGCTTAGGGTGGAAGGATTGGTTCATCGGCCTCTTTTCGAATCTGGGTAGGGTTTAAGTGTTGCCTCCATCCTTCCAACTGAAATTCAGGTGGTCTCTCCAACCTGGATTGTAGTTGTTACTGAAAGCGTTGTTTTGACGGAAGATGAAGTCAACTTCTTCCATGGCCCTAATGACATGTTTGCAGTCATTTGTCTTATGAATTCCTCGATATGTGTCACATGTGATCTTGGTTTTTGATAGTTCGGCTTGAAGTTGCTCGAATTCCTTTATGTGTTGGTGTAGATCTTGGTGGGTTTTAAGTGAAACTCTTCTTTGCTGCCTTTTACATGATTTCAAATGCTTTGTTAGGTGATTTGGATCCCAGGTATCCACCGACGACTTGGTCGATGTCCTGTTTGTTTTGACTGGATTGTGCGTCAAAGAAAGTTTTTACTTGTAACCATACGCTCAGCACATGATGTGGGCATCTTCTCAGAAGACTTTTGAATCTCTCGCATGCAGCGGGTAATGACTCATAATCATCGGTCCGAAATCCGGTAATACTGGCTCAGTATTTGGCAGTTTTATCTGGCGGAAAGTATCTGAGGAGAAATTGTTCAACCATCTGGTCCCAGTTGGTGATGGAACCAAAAGGAAGAGATTCTATCCATTCTACGGCTTAACCCCTTATAGAGAGAAAGGAAATAGTTTGAGTTTCATCTGATCTTCTGAACAGTTTTTGAATTTTAAGGTTCCACATATTCGTAAGAATCGAGATATATGAGAAATAGGCTCTTCGTCAAGGAGACCATTTGAACTGAAATTTCCACCATATGAATGGTGCTTGCTTTGATTTCGAAATGTTCGGTGATATCGGGTGGAGCCACTCCATTTCCATAGCCTTCGAGGGCTAGCTTGGCATATTGGCTCATGTTTGGCGCATTGTTTGTGCTTCCATCATTTCTTCTGTTTGATTTTCCCTTGATTTTGTGGCGTCTACTAACTCGTCTTTGATTGTTTCAGTGGTTTCTGCAGTCCATTTACGTATTCGTTGACGAAAAAGTCATTCCAGTTCAGAAATTAGAGAAACAAGCTCAGGTCCGAATGTAGAGGATATACATGGAATTAAATCAAATTTAAACTATTTAAAACTAAAGGTTAGTTAAAGTTAAGACTAAAGTAAAGGTTAGTTAAATAAAGGTAAAGGTTAGTTAAATCAAATTTAAACTATTTAAAACTAAAGGTTAGTTAAAAAAATCTAATCTAATAGTTAGTAAAAAAACTAAAAGTTAGAAATTTATACAATTTATAAACAATGATTAAATTAAAACTTGGATCGTTCTTAGAAATGTACCATGCCCCCATCAACGGTGCCAAAAACTTGATGTTGATGCGTTGAGTGCTTTAAAAATATTATATGGGAGATTTAGATTTCGCACAAGATCGCGTTTAAAATTTATAAAAGTGATTTCTACTAAGACTAAACGCATACAAAATAGGCAAGTGTACCTATTGTATATGTAGAATAGTATAGGTAAGAACCAAGTATTGATCCGTGGACAAAAATGTTTCTAATAATAAATCTTCGTTTTAGTTCAATCGGAGAGTTTTAATAATTTTGGGGTTGATTTCTAAACTTTAATAAGAATACTTATATATAATATATAGGTGACAAGAAGAGAAATTCTGAATGAGTAAATGAATTATATGAAGGTTACCATCTAATATCAATAATCCACTCCATTCTTCCTTGATGATTAATAAATAAACATGTGATAAACTTGCCCTAATAATATATGATAGAATAGTCCCTCATTTCTAAGTGAACATATTCTATGACATAAAAGAAAACAGCATGCATATTTTCAAGTCCACCCTTGCTTAATCCCATACTACCATGAGAATGTCAATTTAAATAGGCAAGCAGTATAGTAAAGTAGAAAGATTAGGATTGACATTGATTTCTCAAATACCAATCCTAACAACTTCGGGTGGTTATAGTTTAGTCACACAACCTCCCCTTGGTTGATTTAATTAGGTTATATTGCACATTCCATTAACATATGATTTCTTTAACTAGTATGATAACCTGAGCAATCATGTTAACAATGTTATTTTAGAATTATCAAAACTAGACAAATAGATCATAGCTTATATCTCATCATTTCTAAGTACAATATAATCCATGTTTTATGTTGAATAAGTTATCAAAGTATTCTTTTTACCATTTCTAGTCTCCAAGAACATGAGTGAATCATGAATGCTTGTTAATAATCAACCTTGATGTATTAAGTTAAAGTGATAAACATTTTTCATCAAAAGATAATTGCAAAATAAACATGTACTCTACCAAACTAAATCACATGTTCAACATAATCATCAAGTATAACAAAGCTTCTTCATAGAATTTAGATGGTAAATGGAGTTTAGCTCATAATAAGCATGGTTATGAACATCAAAGGAGATGAAGGTAACAAACACATGATCAAACTAGAACAATCTAACCAAATGTTGGATGAATCTTCCTCTTCAATGGTGATAGACGATGATGATGATAGCCTCCAAGCCTTCAAACTCTCAACAAGATCTTCAATATAGCGCAATGTGAGTGTTTTAATAAGTGAAACCCGTATAGAATGTTTTCCTTAAGCACACCAAATGAGTGAAACATACTCTTCTATTTATAGGCTGTCTGGGCAACCAAGCACAGCCCCGTGCTCCATGAGGCACGCCCCCATGTCCAAGTGGTCATTTGCATTAAACACTCTATCAGATCGTACATGATGACTCACCACAGGGGCGTGCTTAATGAAGCACGGCCCCGCGTTTCTGGTGATTTGTTTATATTTCTTTTGTATTTTCTCAAAGGTGACCACGACTCCATGCCTACTGGAACATGACCCCATCTCCAGCTGTCCTGTATTTTGTCTTTTTTTGCAGATTCTTTGTCTTTTCTTTCATAGGAAAGCATGGGGGCGTGTTCCATGGAACATGGGGGGCGTGTTTTAGTGTTTTATTGGGTTTTCTTTGATTTTTCTTTGGTTTTCGTTTGTTTCTTTGTTTGAGGCTTGGGTTTACCTAAAAGTACATGTTAACATGATATGTAGCTATTTGAACTTGTCACACCCGGCCCTGAGCGGCGGAAACAGCCGGGCGCGCGCGAGTGGGAATTGATAATTAAGCACGGGCCATTGCAAACATTCAAGGTAAGATTTTCATTGCGCATGAAATGTTTAATACAAATACATTACATTGTTTAAAAATTACATAAAAACATCCAAGTATAAAAACTGTTGAAGATTTCCACGCCATATCCCCTTGCGCGGCGGGAACAACCACGCGCATCGAAGGGATAGAACTAAAATCTTCCAAAAAGCTAGTTTTAGATGTTCAGCGTGAGGTGCTCTAAGTGTGACTCCAAGCGCTACCTAGTTATCTCCTGAAAGACACGTAAAACATTTGAATCAGTATAAACTGAGTGAGTTCACAAGTTTTAGTAACTTGATAAATCGTATTGCATCATAACCTTGATAAAAATCATTCTGAAACATAATTCTGATAGCATCATTAAAACACATGCTTGGTAAAACATAGTTCTATCAACATATTCTGATAAAATCGTTCCGCGGGTTACGCGCGAACATTTCTGGGAACTGTGCTCGTCTGTGTAAGTGGCGCTGCCACTACGAGCGAAACAAGTAATACTGTCCCGCGGGTTACGCGCGGACACTTCTGAAAAATCGTGCTCGTCTGTGTAAGTGGCGCTGCCACTACGAGCGAATAATACCGTCCTGCGGGTTACGCGCAGACGTTGTGCCGGAAAACAAGGCGCTCGTCTGCGTAAGAGGAGCGACCTCTACGAGCGGGCTCAAACCCATAGTACTGCCCCATGACCATACTAGGCACTCGTCTGTGTAAGAGGTGCGACCCCTACGAGTGGGCGGATCAAACCAGCAGTCCCTACCCTTAGAGTTCCAATGGTAAAGTGATCACTTACTCGAATTCTGGCGCACATACATCGTAAACCATAGATAACCGTTTGCATTGCTCATCATGAAACATAATTTAAACACAATCGTTTGCATAACTTGTAAGTATAACATGATAAATCGTAATTTAAGTACGTGTCCCTGCCCCGAAAACAGTTTAAAAACAGTGAAAATAGGGGCTGTGAGACTCACCTGTGGTTCTTGTTAAGGGATTAATCGAGATTCGGGTTTTCTTGGTGTTGGCCTTTGAATTGAAGGTCTAGAATACGATTAAGAAGTATATATATTAAGATCAAGAAATAGGAGAATATAAGGGTTGGAAGGTAGATCTCAAGGTTATATTCTCGGCTTACCTAGTTACAGGATCGGATGCTTGGGAGATGATTAGTGCAAGTTTGCAGTTCTTAAGAGAGAAGTTTGAAGTGTGTTTGGGTGATAACTTAGGTTACATATTTATAGTCAAACTCAAGGGAACACAATCCCTTGCTTTAGGGGATTGTAATCTTTTCATATCTAGGTGTAATGATGATAAAGTATGGGAATTATTATTATTTATTTAAAAGTGGAGTAGTGGATAAAAGATTTTGATTTGATTTGGTCAGGACATGCAGGTCTGGGGTTGGTGAGAATAGGGTGGCTGACAGTTGACTTTTCATGTTACAGTGTGCTTTTTCAGGTACTTTTGTCAGTGTACAGTAAAAAGTGGAAAATCTCTGAAACACGCTACTGTTTTCTTTTGGGCGGGAGTAATCTCCTTACGTCTGGAGGATAGACTGAGTGTTCTGTGCGTATCACTTTGTGCGCATAGCTTTCTGCGTGAAGGACATTTCTATGCTGCGGGTAGGCACGTAACCTTCTCGCAGTTAGGGACATTGAGTTTCATTTGTAGATTCTCCAGGTGGTCTTGGTATTTCAACATAGTGATCAGTTATGTTGAAGTCAATTCCATCTTGGAGCTTCAGACAAACTAGCTCTCAATGTTCCCGCCATGCGGGGAGGTTAGTTCCCCTTCCGCACGCGCATAGACGATTTGGGATGCACCCGCCTTAGCATCATGCGAGACGGTCAGCCCATTAGACAACATTAAGTTATAGAAACATAAAACCAATACACTCGCGCATGGCGCATATAACATATGCCCACGCAGGTTCTTAACATGGTGCGCTCGCGCAGGGTGCACATAACAAATACCCGCGCCGATTCTAACATAGCGCGCTCGCGCAGGGCGCACATAACAAATGCACGCGCTGATTCTAATATGGCGCGCTCGCGCAAGGCGCATATAACATAATTACCTAATATTTAGGTTGATTACTTGGTTTAAGGGATTGGGAATTTACCGGGTGTCACATTCTCCCCCTGTTAAGAGAATTTCGTCCCGAAATTTAGGAGACGTCGCTGGCAGAAGCCATGTTCTGAAAGAGGTGTGGGTATTTCTTGCGCATCTGGTCTTCTCTTTCCCAAGTGAATTCAGGCCCACGCCTCGAGTTCCATTGAACCTTTACTAACTTGATTCTGCTTCTGCGTAACTTTTGTTCTTTCCAATCGGTTACTGCTATAGGTTCTTCTACGAAGTGCAGCTGTTTGTCGATGTGAATCTCTTCCAACGGCAAAATCAACGTTTCGTCAGATAAACACTTTTTGAGGTTGGACACATGAAACGTATCATGAACTCCACTGAGTTCGGCGGGTAAACGGAGTTTATAAGCAACCGGACCGATCCTTTCCAGGATCTCAAATGGTCCAATGTAGCGCGGATTCAACTTTCCTCGCTTGCCGAAACGGGGGACTCCTTTCCATGGAGAGACTTTCAAAAGTACTCTATCCCCTACCTGAAACTCCAATGGTTTCCTTCGCACATCTGCGTAGCTCTTCTGTCTGTCGCGCGCTGTCTTAAGGCGATCCCGTATCTGAAAAATCTTGTCTGTTGTTTCTTGGATCAATTCTGGACCAGTCATTTGCTTGTCACCCACTTCAGCCCAGCACAGTGGGGATCTACACTTGCGCCCATACAAAGCTTCGAATGGCGCAGCCTTGATGCTTGTGTGATAGCTGTTGTTGTAAGAAAATTCAACCAATGGGAGATGAGTATCCCAGCTACCTCCGAAATCGATTGCGCACGCGCGTAGCATATCTTCCAATGTCTGGATTGTTCGCTCGCTTTGCCCATCCGTTTGAGGATGATATGCCGTACTCATGTCAAGACGAGTACCTAAAGCCCCTTGTAACGATCTCCAAAATCTTGAGGTGAACCGACTATCTCTATCAGAAATGATGGACACTGGGACTCCATGTTTTGAAACTACTTCTCGAATATACAATCGGGCTAACTTTTCCATCTTATCGGTTTCCTTGATCGGCAGGAAGTGCGCTGACTTAGTTAGCCGATCCACAATAACCCAGATCGTGTCGTAACCCCCAGGTGTCCTTGGCAGTTTGGTGATGAAGTCCATAGAGATTTGTTCCCACTTCCACATGGGAATTTCTGGCTGTTGAAGCAACCCTGATGGTTTCTGGTATTCAGCCTTTACCTTCGAACACGTCAGGCACTTACTGACATAAGTCGCGATGGCGCCTTTAAGATTGGGCCACCAATACAGCGCTTTAACATCTTGGTACATCTTGTCTGCACCAGGATGTACGGAATACCGCGTCTTGTGAGCTTCGTTTAATACTTGCTCGCGCAATCCTCCCTTGAGAGGGACCCATATGCGGTTAGCGAAATATAGATTGCCGTTCTCTTTAAGTTCCAAACTCTTAATCATACCCCCAAGGCATTCGTTTTTAACAAACTCTGGTTTCAAGGCTTCTTGCTGAGCGTCTCGGATGCTGGTAAAGAGATCTGCGCGAATGGTCAGCCTCAGAGCCTTGACTCGTAGTGTTTTTATTCGCTCCTTCCTGCTTAGCGCGTCTGCCACCACATTCGCCTTTCCAGGGTGATACTTTATTTCACAATCATAATCGTTCAACAGTTCAACCCATCTTCGTTGCCTCATGTTTAAATCCTTTTGATCAAATATATGTTGAAGGCTCTTGTGATCCGTAAAAATTATACACTTTGTACCATAGAGGTAATGGCGCCAAATCTTTAGCGCGAAGACAACCGCTCCAAGTTCCAGATCATGCGTTGTGTAGTTCTTTTCATTAGTCTTGAGTTGGCGCGAGGCATACGCTATGACTTTGTCTCGCTGCATAAGGACACATCCAAGTCCCTGATGTGAAGCGTCGCAGTAAACGACGATGTCATCCGTCCCCTCGGGCAGAGACAAAATCGGCGCACTACATAACTTTTGTTTTAACATTTGAAATGCTGTTTCCTGATTTTCGCCCCAAACAAACTTCTTGTCTTTCTGAGTTAGCGCGGTCAGTGGTAGAGCTATCTTGGAGAAGTTCTCAATGAAGCGTCGATAGTAGCCAGCTAGTCCTAGGAATTGCCTCACCTCAGTTGGGGTTTTTGGCGCTTCCCAGTTTTCGATGGCCTTGACTTTGGAAGGATCAACGTGTATTCCTTTCTCGTTTACAACGTGACCGAGAAAGTGAACTTCTCTAAGCCAAAACTCACATTTGGAAAACTTCGCATACAACTTTTCTTTCCGCAACAATTCCAAAATCAATCTCAGGTGTTGCTCATGCTCGGCCTTGGTCCGAGAGTAAATCAGAATATCATCTATAAACACAACCACAAACTTGTCCAAGTATGGTTTGCACACGCGGTTCATCAGATCCATGAATACAGCCGGCGCATTAGTTAGCCCGAAGGGCATCACTAAGAACTCATAATGGCCGTATCTAGTTCGGAAGGCTGTTTTCGGCACATCTTCCTCGTGGACCCTAAGTTGGTGGTATCCTGACCGTAGATCTATCTTCGAATAATAACTGGATCCCTGCAACTGGTCAAATAAGTCGTCAATCCTTGGTAAGGGGTACCGATTCTTGACTGTTAGCTTGTTCAGCTCCCTGTAGTCAATACACATCCGGAAGGAACCATCCTTCTTCTTAACAAACAGTACTGGAGCTCCCCAAGGCGAAAAGCTTGGGCGTATGAAACCCTTATCCAATAGTCCCTATAACTGATTGGATAGCTCTTGCATCTCAGATGGAGCTAATCGATAAGGCGCTCGAGCTACTGGCGCAGCTCCTGGGACTAAATCAATACGAAATTCTACTTGTCGCGGCTGTGGCAATCCGGGCAAATCTTCAGGAAAAACTTCTGGAAATTCGCGCACTACTGGTAAGTCTTCAACTCTTCGCTCATCTCCTTTCTTCTCTACTACATGCGCCAGGAAGGCGTAGCACCCTTTCCTTAGGCACTTGCGCGCTTTTAGGCACGAAATTAGTTTTGTCGCAACTCCCCTTCTTTCCCCTTGAATTACCAAGGTTTCTTCGTTCAACAGTGGGATCCGAACCTGCTTCTCATGGCAAATAACTTCCGCGCGGTTCTCGACTAACCAATCCATACCTACCACGATGTCAAAACTTCCCAAGTCTATTGGCAACAAGTTAATATTGAACCCGTGACCTCCCATGACTATTACACATTGTTCGGTTCTTTCGCTTGCGCATAACTGCCTACCATTGGCTAGTTCTATAGTATAAGGTGTGTCTAGCCTACTGGTTGCTAGGCCTAGGGAGTCTTTAAACTCAGCAGATATAAAACTTAGGTCAGCGCCAGTATCAAATAAGACAGATGCAAAATGGCCGTTAAGCAAAAACGTACCGGTTACCACATTCGGCTCTTCTTTAGCTTCACCCGCGCCGATCACAAAAGCTCTCCCGCGAGCTTGGTTTCCCCTTTGCGGGCAATCCCGACTGAAATGCCCTGGCTTTCCGCATGCGTAGCAGTTGTCACTGGCTCCAGCTTCTTTAGCACGGCAATTCACCGTCTTGTGCCCTGGCCTGTTACATTTGGCGCACGTGACGGTCGCGCATTCACCCTCGTGGTGAAACTTGCATTTGTTGCACCATGGGTAAGGCCCGCTGTATCCTTTCCTAGATGGCTCCGCGGCTTGGATCGCGTAAACCCTTGCGCTTTCCTGCTTCTTGAACGGTGGCTGCTTGGAGTCGGACCCTCGGTGGTGAGAGTTCCATTTCCTCTTGGAGTCAGAGGTTCGCTGCTCGTTTCCGCGCGTAGTCAACATACCCGCACGGACCGTATCCCTTGTAAGGGTGATGGCCCGCGCTACCGCCTCATCAAAGGTTGGAGGCGCTGCGGCGTTGAGTGGAACCCTAACAACAGGAGGTAACCCAAAAATATACCTCTCGATCTTCTTTTCCTCCGTGTTTGCCATGTCGGGGTACCAACTGGCAAAGCTCGTTGAACCGGTTGTTGTAGGCGTCGATATCCGTTCCTACCCATGGTGTGGTTCCAGAATTCCTGCTGCAGACTCTGGATTTCTGCGCGGAGAGCAGAACTTTCTCATCATCATTTCCTTCAGTTCTTCCCAGGTCTTGTGAAGAGCAACTTCTCGCCCCAAAGTCTTCACTTGAAGTTTCCACCAAGACGAAGCTGCTTCTTGGAACATGCAGGTCGCGTAAAGGACCTTCTGGTTCTCACTACATCTGCTAATGGAGAGAACTGTCTCCATCTTGTCAATCCAGTTGTAGAGCCCAATGGCCCCTTCGGTACCCTTGAATGGCCAAGGCCTACAGGCCATAAATGTCTTATAGGAGCACCCTTTGTCCAAGGCTCCTGAATCGGGTTCTGGGGTCTCGTTCTGACGACCCTGACTTGATTCGGCCTTGCTGGCCTCATGTGTCGCAATCGCCTGCGCGATTATTTCCGCGAGTTCCTCGGGTGTCATGGTAATTCCCTTGGCTCTGGTTGGAGACATTCTCGCTTTAAAAGAGAATGAAAATATATTAAACTTAGCGCATGTACTCTGAGCACATAATGTTCTTTATCTTTATTCACTAGACACTGTGTGACCCGTGTTCCTAAGTGTGTGTATAGTTTCTTTTGAAAATATTTTCTTTGAAAAAAAGTATTTCATGCGATTCCCCAACGGTTATAGTCTAGGTTAAAACTTCTTTTCCTAGTTCGCTATAACCAGTGCTCTGATAGCAATCTGTCACACCCGGCCCTGAGCGGCGGAAACAGCCGGGCGCGCTGCGAGTGGGAATTGATAATTAAGCACGGGCCATTGCAAACATTCAAGGTAAGATTTTCATTGCGCATGAAATGTTTAATACAAATACATTACATTGTTTAAAAATTACATAAAAACATCCAAGTATAAAAACTGTTGAAGATTTCCACGCCATATCCCCTTGCGCGGGCGGGAACAACCACGCGCATCGAAGGGATAGAACTAAAATCTTCCAAAAAGCTAGTTTTAGATGTTCAGCGTGAGGTGCTCTAAGTGTGACTCCAAGCGCTACCTAGTTATCTCCTGAAAGACACGTAAAACATTTGAATCAGTATAAACTGAGTGAGTTCACAAGTTTTAGTAACTTGATAAATCGTATTGCATCATAACCTTGATAAAAATCATTCTGAAACATAATTCTGATAGCATCATTAAAACACATGCTTGGTAAAACATAGTTCTATCAACATATTCTGATAAAATCGTTCCGCGGGTTACGCTGCGAACATTTCTGGGAACTGTGCTCGTCTGTGTAAGTGGCGCTGCCACTACGAGCGAAACAAGTAATACTGTCCCGCGGGTTACGCGCGGACACTTCTGAAAAATCGTGCTCGTCTGTGTAAGTGGCGCTGCCACTACGAGCGAATAATACCGTCCTGCGGGTTACGCGCAGACGTTGTGCCGGAAAACAAGGCGCTCGTCTGCGTAAGAGGAGCGACCTCTACGAGCGGGCTCAAACCCATAGTACTGCCACATGACCATACTAGGCACTCGTCTGTGTAAGAGGTGCGACCCCTACGAGTGGGCGGATCAAACCAGCAGTCCCTACCCTTAGAGTTCCAATGGTAAAGTGATCACTTACTCGAATTCTGGCGCACATACATCGTAAACCATAGATAACCGTTTGCATTGCTCATCATGAAACATAATTTAAACACAATCGTTTGCATAACTTGTAAGTATAACATGATAAATCGTAATTTAAGTACGTGTCCCTCGCCCCGAAAACAGTTTAAAAACAGTGAAAATAGGGGCTGTGAGACTCACCTGTGGTTCTTGTTAAGGGATTAATCGAGATTCGGGTTTTCTTGGTGTTGGCCTTTGAATTGAAGGTCTAGAATACGATTAAGAAGTATATATATTAAGATCAAGAAATAGGAGAATATAAGGGTTGGAAGGTAGATCTCAAGGTTATATTCTCGGCTTACCTAGTTACAGGATCGGATGCTTGGGAGATGATTAGTGCAAGTTTGCAGTTCTTAAGAGAGAAGTTTGAAGTGTGTTTGGGTGATAACTTAGGTTACATATTTATAGTCAAACTCAAGGGAACACAATCCCTTGCTTTAGGGGATTGTAATCTTTTCATATCTAGGTGTAATGATGATAAAGTATGGGAATTATTATTATTTATTAAAAGTGGAGTAGTGGATAAAAGATTTTGATTTGATTTGGTCAGGACATGCAGGTCTGGGGTTGGTGAGAATAGGGTGGCTGACAGTTGACTTTTCATGTTACAGTGTGCTTTTTCAGGTACTTTTGTCAGTGTACAGTAAAAAGTGGAAAATCTCTGAAACACGCTACTGTTTTCTTTTGGGCGGGAGTAATCTCCTTACGTCTGGAGGATAGACTGAGTGTTCTGTGCGTATCACTTTGTGCGCATAGCTTTCTGCGTGAAGGACATTTCTATGCTGCGGGTAGGCACGTAACCTTCTCGCAGTTAGGGACATTGAGTTTCATTTGTAGATTCTCCAGGTGGTCTTGGTATTTCAACATAGTGATCAGTTATGTTGAAGTCAATTCCATCTTGGAGCTTCAGACAAACTAGCTCTCAATGTTCCCGCCATGCGGGGAGGTTAGTTCCCCTTCCGCACGCGCATAGACGATTTGGGATGCACCCGCCTTAGCATCATGCGAGACGGTCAGCCCATTAGACAACATTAAGTTATAGAAACATAAAACCAATACACTCGCGCATGGCGCATATAACATATGCCCACGCAGGTTCTTAACACGGTGCGCTCGCGCGGGGTGCACATAACAAATACCCGCGCCGATTCTAACATAGCGCGCTCGCGCAGGGCGCACATAACAAATGCACGCGCTGATTCTAATATGGCGCGCTCGCGCAAGGCGCATATAACATAATTACCTAATATTTAGGTTGATTACTTGGTTTAAGGGATTGGGAATTTACCGGGTGTCACAGAACTATATTACAGTATCTGATAGAAGTTGCAGTTTTAAGAGATTATTTGATGCTAAAAGATGTAAAATTTTATATACATCAGTCACCCATGCTCACCAAGCCCAAGTTATATCCCCAACTTACTACACTACCAAAGCTTAACAAGTTCAATCCTATCAACCCCAAGTTCCTCAATGTTTGGCACCTCAATCCTATGTTCCCCAAGTTCCACAACTCATGGCTCCTCCAGCTCCAACGGTCCAGGTACCTGCTATCCAAGTCCTTCCATGCAATCAAGTTGTTCAAGCACCTCAAGGATCTAATGGACGTGCTCTTATGATGAATTTTAAACAAGATCAAAGCTCCAGCGATGTGGTGAATGGTACGTTACATATTAATGATCATTTTGCTTCAGTGTTATTTGATACGGGTGCCGATAAGAGTTTTAGCTCTTTGGATTTTGCGTATATTATTGCTAAGCCTTGGGATAAGTAATCTAAGCCTTTCTTAGTTGAAGTAGCCAACGAGAACCCTATTGTTAT